>NC_050473.1:18129337-18429337 GCF_013373865.1 Monomorium pharaonis | reverse complement strand
TAAGATATCAATATCAATATCAAATTTGGATATGAGTTACAATTATTAAAATTTCCGTTGCGATATCAAAGACAGCAACAGCAATAGAAAAGATATGCGTTTTATAAGCTTTCGTATGTAATATTGCACATTGAAAAATATAGCACCCTAAAAAAGAAATAATTTCGGTATAAGTGGAATTCTCTAAATTTCGGAGGATTTTACTTATTTATGCCACAAAAGGATTTCCCTCCCCAAAAACAAGAGAGATAGTATAAGCATGATATTCTCACAAACAGCGAAATCCACTACTCGTTGGTTGTTTTGTGCTGCACGTAAAAGAACCAACTACTCTACTTCAAATCAACATTTCTTTTTTATATAAGGCATATTCCTCTTAATACAAGAGGAAAGCAGAATAATCCTAAATTTGCGACGAATGCTTTGCTTTATTAAAAGAGGAATATGTTGTAAAACATTGAGCTTAGAATATTAGATTACGGGACAAATCACTTTGAACGCAAAATACTTTTTTGGGGGGTTAGGTATTTATGAAATTATATTCACATACAAAATAACAATTTTTTAAGTAGCAAAATGGTATACAAATATAAGTAGACAATGAATTCACTCCCTCTCGTTTTCTAATAATTCCTGAATGATGAAAGATGTTTGCCGTTAAAAAAAAAAAATGAGTTGCGAGCCACATAAACTTGGGAAGCTTCGGTCTACATTGTGCAATAAAGCTTACTTAAACAATTAATATATAAATAATTAAAATGCATGATGTAACTTTATCGCGAGCATTACTTTCGAAATTTTTCACCGTTACTCTTTGCAGAATTTCCGACGTTAATCAAGCCCCGCTTTAATTACAGTAATGTATATTACCATTTGCTTTAATAAAGACCAACGTGCCAGAAATCGCCGGCCATAATTGGAATTTAGCGCGGACACGTGCGACTCGAATACCACCGGCGGAGTTACATTAAACAGTTACGGTCTTTTAATGCAATGTATAAAAAAACACACACACACACACGATCGAGTACCAGCACAACGGGCGCGCGGGCACCAAGTGGTGCAGCTTTTAAATTGCTCCGGCTTTCTGACGAGAGTCGCATTACCGGCGTCCGCGAGAAGTGCACGTTTAAAAAAAAAAAAAAAAACATAAATGCGCGCAGCGAAAGGGTTAATCGGCAATTTTTCTCGTAAAAGTTACGCTTTCAAATCAGCTTATAACTTGAAAGTTTGTCCGCAACTCTTTTTAACAGCGGCCATTAGCCGGGGCCGGCTTGAAAACGCAAGTCCTCGTCGAATTCCTCGCGAAACTCTGTCGTTATTTTTTTTCTTTCTCTTTCCTAACGATAAAAACGTAAATTGAGTACTCTCCGTTATATTCGTCCCGTAACAAGAAGATAAAACACCTCGATGTTACCCAAGGCACCGCGCGTCCCATGCATTTTCAATTCGCTTTAACGTCAAATTCGCCGCGCTGTAAATATTCCCCGGGTTATCTGGAAAACAATCAGAGCGCAACGGTATAGTTTTGTTTCGCGCGCGAAACATTGTTTGATTCGGTGATGAAATTTGTCTCGCCTTTATCGAACGAACAAAGCGCAAAACGTGACGGCGACGGCGGCAATGGCGGCCGGGGTCGACTACGAAGTGCAAACTATCGGGGATACTGATCTCCATTGTTGCAACTATATAACGAACGATGCCTTGTTAACGATATTGACCCTCTTACGGAACATTTGTTTTAGGACGCGACGATCATCTTGCAATAAAACAAGCGGGCTAACTAATTCGACTTGACAGTGCGTGTACCGGTACGTTTCTAGCCCGAAATTCACATGATTCTTTATATTTCAGACCTTTTTAAAGAAGTATTCCAAAGCGCGAAGAAGTTCGTCTATTTTTGAAAAATCGACACTTGTTTTTTTTTTTAACCGCACATTTTAATAATTTGCAACATTTTTTATTTATCTGAGTTTATTTTAGTTACGCTCAACAGATATATATTTTACATATATGCAAAAATATAATTTTATTAATTTCCAACAGATTATGACTTGAAAAGTATATTAATTTCACGTGACATAAAAACTAATAAACATTTGGTTATATTAAAATTTATAAATATTCACTAATTATATAAAAGTAGATACATAAAAGCGTACAAAAATACTTATACAAATATACTTATACAAGTTTTCTTTAAAAGAAAAAAAAACTTTCGAACTCTAGACCAGAATACTCTCTTAAGTACTGCCTTAAGATCTCAGCAATCAATTACAGAGCCCCATTAACATTTTAAAGCATTACTTAAGATGGTCTTGAAATAAGAATTTACTCTGAACATCGGCGCTAAGATACGTTACACGCGAGCAGCGAGAGAATACGAAAATGTGTACGAGAGCATTGAGCTTCTAAAAAACCGACCTAAAACATTTCCACTTTTTCGTCTTTTGAGATGCAAATGGAAAGCTAGATCGAAAGCGAAAAGTCTCCTCAAAAGCGTCAATTACTCGTGATTTAATTCCGAACATGACGACTTTTTTCCGATGTTTTAACGCCATTCCTCCCTTCCACCCCCTACCTCCCCTCGAATTTTCCAGTAGCCCTACGTAAATCGGTTTCCCCTATGAAAACAAGAAAAGAGTGTGTCGATATGAAAAACCACTTACTGAAAAGCGAATTACAAAGAAGGATCTTTGTCCATTCAATATCCTCCGGCGTGTTTTTCTTTCGGGGAAAACAATCCCGTATCAATTTTTGTAAACCGGCAATCCTCACATTCAATACATTGTTCGAGACGTATGCGTTAACGGTAATATTTCGCACGTTCCCAGCAAAATTCTTCTTTAATAAACTTCTACATTACATTACGCACGCACTCGCGGGTAAAGGGAAATTTTTACAACGGGATAAAAAGTTATATTTAAAAATAAATATTATGTCGAAATGGTGATCTCCATCAAATAAAAAGTCGTTTTTGCAAACAAGTCATACCAGTTTTGACGGCATGCAATAAAAACATTTTAATCGCCGCTTTTGCAAGGTTTCGGGTTGAGTATACTTGAAATATTACATTGTTGTTAAAAAACAAAAAAAAAAGAGCGAACGCAGTGTGTAACCGACTAATAATTCACTTTGGACTTTCTCTCGCGAACGCACGCGATAAATTCGTTAGCGTACACACAGCGTGGCGACGCGTCGCGACGCATTAACTGCGCCCAAGCTTTTTTCGATAGCTGCATATGCGTATATAATGCTGCACATTTCATTGGATACCGCGCGTCGATAGTATAACTAACGAGCTTCGGATTTCTGCCGCATGACCATTGACCGCATAAAATTTCGAGAGATAAATTTCACTCGTCGCGCGTCCGGGGAGGGGGGAAAAAAAAGCTTCGGGATACTCTAAAACAAACGTGACGAAAATTTATGACAGATCTGTCGGGCGTGTAAACGGGCGCGGCCTCATCATCGGCCCGGATTCGTTTATTACGAGGGATGAAAAGAACTCGAGGGAGATAGTATCTAAAATGCATGATTAAAATATTAATTAATTCGCGCGCGGAATTTAATTACGGATACGCGTCGCCACTGTTTACGGAAGCTCGCGATATTTCCATTATCAATTCAATAATTTATCACCCCATTTTTCTCCCGCGCGATGCACGGGCGAAGGGGAAAAAAAAACTTCGATGCACCGTGCGGGCCCCGTGCGGGGAAATTTCTTTAATATTAATCCATCTCAGCCTTGGAACTTTCACGTCGTCGCTTAACTGGCAATTAGGATGCTTTTTTTTAAAATATCTTTGCTGCCTAATTTTTTTCTCTTCCACAGCATTATTCGGCATTACTCAGCCTTCAAAACTGGTGTGACGTTTACTTTATTTATATAGGCCAACCATCGATTCGATAACGAATTATTTACGCTTTGTACTTCGTATCCTCACATTCGCTTCTTTGTGTTTCGTTGTAGAGCATAAAAAGATATAACAGATAAATAAACAGCTTAGAATCCGGGGGAGAGCATACAGAAATCATTACCGAGCAATTACTATAATGAAAAATTTGCTGGAAAGGTAAAATGTAATGCGAAAATTACGTAGCAAACAACATAGAAGTTCTAATGAAATATTTATAGAAACAGTAGTGAAACAAAAAATAAGAGTAGAAATAGCATTGAATATGGCATAACCATTATTTTAAAATTAAAAATGCATGTGTTACATCTCAAATTATTAGTAAAAATATAAAAATATATCATAAATTTGAGTATCTCTAAAATTTGAGCACAATTCTCTTATTGATTTAAAAGTTATTTATTTTCTCTTGTTTGCTCTTGATTTTTATTAATTAATTAAATCACATTTTTTACACATACTAGTGAAACTCTAATAAATATTCGTGCAAAAGTACATTATAATCTACATATTATCATTTTTGTTGCATACATCATTATAAATCAAATGTTCGTTTCGTTGTTTCATTCTTTGCAGTTGCGTCAAAATTCAAATGTAATTACAATTAAAATTTTTTGTCGCTGGTTGTTTCAATATCGAAAAGAAAAAAACAAGTGCCCAAAAAACCTGCAGTTTTTACACGAAGAGAACGATTTTTTGGTGAATTTTACCTAAAAATTTAGCTAACTACAGTTCGGACTGATACTCTTGATTGGACCATCAAAATTATGTAGGACACTCAAACTGCTGGCTAAAAAAAAAACGGCAAAACTTTTCGCAATATTTCCATCACGTTTTTGCGTTTTTCCGCATAATTGTTCTGGCGAGCCAAAAAAAAAAAAAAAAAAAAAAAAAATATTTTTATTTTCTAACTTAAAAATTTTTATAGATACCCGAGCAAAGATCTCCTTTTTACGTAAATTTCAATAGCGTTACAACGGCCAACGACGCCCGTAAGATTCTTTTCCCCGAGCGTTAAGGGATGCGAAGGCTATAAGGCCGTGTGTATGCCACCCGGGGTGCCGCCAGCGCCGTTGTACGCCGTTACTCCTCATTATCAATGCATACGCGGGTGTGATATCGCCGGACGGTGTATTAATTTATGAACGGCGTTGGATACAACGTCACGTGTACGCCACCCGGTGTTGTTAGCGGGGCGACAAATTCGGCGGCACGAGGTTCTCCTCGACCGGAGGGAGGCGCTTCGCGCTACGGTCTCCCTCTCGCCACCCTCCCGCGGGATCGGGGGGAAGGGGAGAGGTGGGAAAAAAGTCGGCCCCCCCCCCCGCGATTTTAATCTCGCGCGTCTACGTCGCGCGATCCGCCGCGCCGGCCAGTCTCGGGGGCATGAATAATACGCGCATCGCGGGCTAGAATAATTTCAACGTTGAATTCAAATCCGGGATCGATGAGGCCTACTCCCGAGGCCGACGATCTAACCCAGTTTCGCCCTTCGCGAGAGAGCGGTCTGTGTGCGCCGCGCGCGCTGTCCTCCTCGTTCCGCGAGGAGTAGCGAGTCGATAAAAACGCAATTTTGCACCGCCACGTTCGTTAGCGTGCTACGAACCCTCCCCTCCCCCCTCCTCCCCCTCGGTTCTCGCGCGAGGAGAGCGTAACGGTGACGTGGAGAAGGTCGAGGAACGAAGTTGCCCCCGACGAACCTGAGCGAAAACCTCGGCGTAAAACCGCGAACTCGGAGCGAAAACCAATTTCGCCGATTGACCGCGGCGATTTGATCGCAACTACCACCCTCTCCCCTCCCCCCTTTTCTTCGTTCGCGATCGTTTAATAATGCATCGCCGTTAATCATATATAGCCGTCGTTAATAATGCATAACCGCGGATTACGTGTGTATGTCTCCCGACGTGGCTCTATACGTGGGAGATAGACGGAGTAACACGGGTGAACGCTACTTATTTTATTCACGAGAGGTCGACCCATCATTTGTCTTTAATAAATATTTTATCCTTGTTTGGAATAAGGTCGGGCGGTACTTAAATAGTCAACCGGTGCAATATTCAAGTCTGGCCGGGGTGACGCTTCGTTTTCCTCGCTACTCGCAATAAGTTTTCCTCGAGGTCTTTTTAAGCTGCTTACCAGCGG
Organism: Monomorium pharaonis; assembly: GCF_013373865.1. Taxonomy (NCBI): domain Eukaryota; kingdom Metazoa; phylum Arthropoda; class Insecta; order Hymenoptera; family Formicidae; genus Monomorium; species Monomorium pharaonis. The sequence continues at coordinate 18,423,278 of NC_050473.1, read as the reverse complement.
CTCGTTTAATTAGATTTGGCAATCAACTTAAATTCGAGAGAATCGTTTCTTAGCTCCGCTTCGAGATTGCGCTTTAAGGCTTCAATTCGGCAGGCAGAACTGAAAAAAACTTTCAGTTTCTTGATAGTCGACACGAGAATATTATTGAGAGGCACCGGGACTCGCTTCAATGGCATCTCCCCTTCTTTTTCCTTGCGTTATATCTCTTAACGGGACCACCCTTCGAGGGGGGAAATTGGAGGGGAAAATCTGCCTCTCATCACTTCCTTTCAAAACTGCTCACAATAACTCTGATGACGACGGTGGATGTTTAAGGCCGGGCCAGTTACGCTCGAAGTTCTGAACAGGGACACAGAGGGCAATTTCGGAAAGTAGGGTGAGAAGTGAATTTCTAAGCATGGGCACCACAAAAGCACCGCCAGGCGATCTTACTCGAAACTCGAAGGACGAAGTCTGAATTAAAGTATACCAAACGGAGTTTGGATTTACTCTCTCGTCTCTCAATAAAATAAGCGTTGTTTCCTCGTCAGCGTACGACCCGCATCTGTTTTCCGCGCGTCGCGCATCATCGCTTGTACGTTACGGCGAAAAAGCCCCGTATCGGGGCTGAGCACAAGGCGGTACACGCTTCTCTCAACGCACGCACGTACGTACGCACCACGTGAGCTGGTCACAACGTCACGACGTCGGCATTGTTCCATTGTTCTCTCACTCACCACCCCCGTGCGCGTAACACACCCCCGTGCGCGAAGTCATCCCCCTTCGCCATCGAGGGAGAGCCGCCCGCGGCTTAATTAACGGGCGCATCGCGTGAAGCGTGCGGCTCGCATGTCGCCCGCGGAAGAAACGTGATCCCAACACGTTTTCCCCTCTTCTTTTTCCCCTCCCTCCTTCCCCGGCCGCCCGCGAACGTGGCGCTTAATTAGAGGGGAAGGGAGGAAGTGACAAGCGTACGGGAAAGTCGGCGGAGCCGCGTCTTTTGGACGACGGCACCGGGACACGCACGGGGAAAACGCGCACTGCGAAACTCTCGCGGCGGGGGAGGAAGGGGGATGGGGAAAGCGCGCGGCGGGGGGGGGGGGAAGCGTGAAAAACGGGGAGGAGCGCACACCGCGCACACACACTCTCGCGGATACGAGCGGATACCTACGAATATATTGCGCGAATATTTGCGGGCGCTCTCGCGCGGGGTGCGTGTGTCCCCGCGCCGCGTGATAAGAGCGCGTAGGAGGAGGAGGTTGGTGCTCGCTCGCCCCGCGACCCTCGGCCGACGAAGGTTCGTCGAAGACTGGTCGGCCGCAGGGTGGGAGGGCTCTTTTTCAAAGGCGGCGTTTTCTCGACGGCGACGGCGACGGCGGCGGCGTCGGCGGCGGTGGCGGCGAAGCTTCCGGATGGAGGGTAACGGGCATGCGTGTGACGGACGGCACACGATCGGCACAAGGGTGTGCCGGGGAGAGAAACGCGTGATCCGGAAATGATAGCTTGCGGTCGCTCGTTCGTTCGTGTTGCGCGACGAATCGCGTCGTCGTCGTCGTCGTAGTCGTCGTCGTCGTAGCGTTTCGAGTGATGTAGATTAGACTGCCTGTGGAGCTTTGATTCACCTTCTCCCTCCCTCCCCCTCTCTTTCGTTCTCTCTCTCTCTCTCCCTGTCCCGCCCTCTCGTTTTCGCTCCCCAAGAGCAATCGGGGAATCGCGTTTCGCACTCGCCCGACTAAAAGGGGATCGCGTTTCGCAGGTCGTCGGCGGGTTCATGCATTAACAGCGAATTTCCGGCGAGATTTGCAAACTCGATAACGGCACGATACCGTTGTAACGGTAAAAAGTTGTAATTGATACGGCAGATTGTCCGACTTTCTAACTAAAATGAAGCTCGAACGAAGGCGCGGGGTAATATTCGAAATATGTATTGCGCAATAAAATGGAAAATGTGCCTGACTTAAAAGAGAAAGAGAGAGAAAATAAAAAGAGCAGATTTCCCGCGTTCGGTTCCACCGCGAAATGCCCGTTCGACCGCACTGCGGTAAAGCGAAGTTATTGGATCACCTGATATCTCGCCCACTCGCGGATCATCCCTATTTTCCGCCTCGAAACCCTTATCGCGGTACAATCTTCTTAAGCGACGACTACTACTATCTGATACTCGCTATCTGATTGCCTTTCTATCAACACAGATATATATATATATATATATATATATATATATATATATATATAAACACATCAGCGCCAAACTTTTACCCAAATCCCTAATGCCAATAAAGCGAAAACGTATATCGATTTTCGAATCGTCTGATCTCTCGATAAAGAAAGAAAGGAGTATACAGCCGCTATTATCAAAATAATAGCGATACCTCGGTACTTATAAATGTATAAACTATAACAAACTCTTGCAAGGCCAGCTACGATCTTGGAAGCGTGCAGGCAAAAACGTTGAAGTAAAAAAAATTAGAAAACTAGTTGGCGACTCACCAGCCGGCGATGCCGTTCGGTTGTATCTCCTGCAGGAATATGCCGAGCTCGCCCTTGTCCTTGCTCCGAAGCCCGACCACGCTGAATCCCAAGCTGGTACCCTCCGGTTTGTACAGCTGGAGGAACACAAAGTCGTCTCGATCAGCACGATATTTAAAAATAATTAATATCCGCTAAGTGTAAGTTAATTATGCAACCGATGAATGTTTTGAACGTAAAATTATCTACAGGTCTACAGCAGATCTTGACACTGAATATAATTTTTACTATTTGACTTTAAAAATAATTATATTGTATTCTACAGTAATTAACACTGCACATAATTATATTGTATTTTTTTTCTTCGCGTGAAAGATGAACGCAGAAATCGTAACAAAATATAAAAGGGAGACCCCTGAGGCAAGATGTGCTGTAAAGTTTTATGTCATATGAAAAATGCAGAGAGCTCACCTGCACTGTAAATATCTGTCGTCCCTTCGCCGCGGCTTCGATGACTTTTTTAAACTCCTTCGCGTAAGTGGGCGTGGTTATAGGCGGCATTCCCATAACTTCCGAGACGAGACTGGGACTGGTGACCTATAACAAAGTAGATCTTTCAGGTACATAAAAAGTACATGGCCGATTCTCATCTACGATCAACTAATGTAAAAAAATTACCTGTGCGCTCGTGTCCTCGCTGCTGCTGTGCAGCAACGGGGCAACAGGGACCCTCTGGTCCTCCAGCTCACTGCTGTCCTGCTGATACAGATCCTGATATATGTTCGGTCCAAGTGGCTGCACCGGAGTACTCGGCACCGAGAGCTCGAGTTGCCCGCTGATGTTGATGTCAAAGTCACCCGGCAGGATGGACGGGTGATGCGTTAACTGTGTGTTCAGCTCAATCAGGGAGTCCTGAATCGTGACTATGCTGCGGAACACTGGGTCCTCCAGCAGTGAGATCAGCGACTTGAGGTCCTGCGACGTGTGCATCTGCAACTTGGGGTCGTCGCAGTCCTCCACTCGTTCCTGCACGTGCTCCAGCAGGTGGAGCGCCGTAGATATGTCTGCGAGCACAAGCGGCACGGCGAAACGTTAATCGGAAATAAAATAAGATAAAAGGAAAATCGATAGTACAAAGCACGAATCAATATTCGTTACAGTTTTCTGTATGTCGGACAATACCTGCGCTGAGCGGCATAGTGAGTAATCCTTTGCTCTCTGGTCAGTAGCCAAATTCACACGAGCTCCTCGCGCACCCAACTGAAACAGAGAATATAGAGAGATGACATTTCGCGCGAACGTCACGTTCCCCTTAACCTCAAAACGCTGACGGAACGCTGGCGAGTCAAGATACGTTTCCTCGACGGGCGATGATAATGATAAACTGTCATTAAGCCGCGGGCACGCGAATATCGATTCGGAAGCTACGGAGCCGCGGGATCGTCCCGGGGAATTTCAATATTACTCACCTCACTCGGCTCACCTCGCGCGGGAGTGGAGAGAATTCGCGAATACGATTTTCGACGCGTTCCTACGGTCTCTCTATTACGCGATAACGAAGAAGCGATCGTCGCATTACAGTCCGAGAGCGACGGGCGATTGCATCTTGGTGTCAGCTGACTTGACCGAACTATATATCGCGTTATCGAGCTCCTGCCTCACGTATACCACACGCAACATCGAGAATTCGGAGCGCGGGCACGCATTCCGTTCGGTCGGCGATCACGTGGTATAGCGCCGCCATTTTCAAACGCGAGCTCGGAGCGGCATAAGGCTTTCGACGATTATAATTCGTTAGATTCCAGGATAATCATGATATTAATAATAGATTGTTGCAGTAATAATAATTGTAAATATAATAATGTTATAATGGTTATTATTATTATTATTATTAATTTTTAAAAAGCTACTGGCATATTATTTATCACATTTTTATAGATATCTCTTGAATGAAAAGTGAAAATAAATTTTTGTAATCCTAAACTGAAAAACGTCTTCTATCAGATGTTTTAGTAGTTTTTATAATACTGCTTCACATTTTGTAATTATATATATCATACAATATATCTGACACGTTTACAATGATATTATACAGAAAACAAAATTTTCAATTTGATGTTTTAAGTATATAATTATAACTTTGATATAAGCGAGAAATATATGCATATCGGAATAGGCAATATTTTATCTTTACATTTGAAATTTTATCGGTCGAATAGTTAACTTATTATTACTGTACTATTTTGTAATATTACTTGTAAATAGATACTTTGATACAATCGATTTTCATTGAAATTTTCTTTTTTTATAAACAACTTAAAAGTCCATAATTTTTAAATTATTTTACGCTCATTTTCTGCAATGTTCCAAACATTAATTTTTAAATCCTTATAATCTCCCAAGTATTTCTCGAGTCATATTAGGTGTATAATTCTTCTATCTCAATTTTAAAACAAATAACTTTAATTTCTGTATGCGTACTTGTCATTTATTTTATATCCGTGAGCCAACGCGTGATGGGAATTAAATGAAAAACATTCATGAGACTGCTGTGGAAATGAAAGTGTTGGTGAAAATGATTTCGTTGTTTTACACCTCAATTTATTTACATGACACATTTTAATTAACAGACGTATATTAACTGTATTATTATAATATTGAGTTATAAACGATATAAAGTTGTAATAATTACAAATACATAAGAGAACTCCTAAAAATTGATACTCTAATAAATATTAGAACACGTGTCCATGGATAGTCAATAATAATTTGGTATAAAATTATTAAAAAGTTGCTATAATTTTCGTCAAACAAAATTTTGAGATTTTAAAATTGAGAAGATTACAATCAAATTATCTTACTAATAAAAATATTTTCTCATAAAAGTGTTCTTATACTTTTTATTACTTACGTCAAAATTTTATTCCCTGTCTCTTTATTCGTAACACAGCTAAGTAACTTTTCCATATTCATTTAACTTTCTTTAGCTACGAGTTTAACATTCACATTTGTGACAAAAAGCTGTGTTGTCATGCTCCCGAAAGCTTTCCTTTTTGCACTAGTTATTATATAATAGCATTTATACAACGTGCTTACAAAGAAAACGAATTATCTGTCTACATATACATCCGTTACTATTATGATATAAAAGAATATCAGGAAAAAAAAAACATATTATCAGACGGTCGGCGAGAGAGATTTATCACGTTCCTTTATCTTCCCATCTCCCTTTTGCATTTCAGACTCCGCGGAAGCGACGTTATTTGCTGTCTCAAGAGAAAGAGATATCTCTTAAGTATAATGCTCTTTGTGGCGACGCAAGAAAGGACGTCCCGACGTAAAGAGAGGAAGGGAAAAGATCTCGAGATCATTATTAGGACCATAATTTACAAAAGGCTGACATGTACCGTTATTACCGAATTTCATCTATTATCTCATATTAACTCTCTTAATTCATTATAAAATATTTCCCACGTTTATTTTCCTCTTATGTTTGACATTTCACAGACGACAGAAAACTTTTATACATTTCAAAGGAAACAAGATTTTCACTTTCGGCAAAAATGCTGCTTTAATACACGTAATAATGTTACCGTTGTTGATTCCCTCGTAACAATATTTAAAACCACGAATATATCCTAAACAAGTACCTAAAATTTTTTAAATATAAGAACATATATACATAATTATATGTTCAATTCCTTTATCAAATTTTTGTTTGGCGTTAAAAAAAGTAATAATCTTAAAAAGGCGAAAACTTGTGCAAGAATAATTTCAGCATCGTTTCTCTTACAAAAAAGTTAAGTATGAAGGAAAGCGAGAAAAGAATCACCTATACATAATCATACATATGATTATGCGCGATCTTTGTATACGAAAAGAATAATTCTCGACGCCGGGCTAATCTAACATGACGGACAAAAAAAGATTACGAACCCCCGAAGGGTATATCGGAACCCCTGACCACCCCCCGCGCTTTATCCAGCCGATCGTTGAGCGGCTCGTTGACTCCCGGCCGTCGGCGATGACGGCGCGATCTCGTCCTGGTTGACCTCGGCTGGGAGTCTCTAATCCATGATTCCGCCTCCATCGAGTCGGCCTCGATGACGAGAACGAGCCCGGCTGCTGTCGGTTTGCCGACGGGCCCCCCCCCCTCCCTCTCTCTCCCCTCTCCCTTCTGCGTCACCCGTTTTCCCGGATGGCCCCACGGAAACCGGACACACAATGGGTCCGCTTCCGGCGCGCGCAAGGCCAGAGAGACACGTCGGACGTGGGGGACCCTTCCCCTCCCCCTCTCGTCTCTATCCGCCCCCGCGCCCTCTACGCGTTGGGCCCCCTACGGCCCGCCGCTGCCGCCGCGCTCATCGGGAACGACGCACGATTTGCTCTCTGTCGTATCTCGTTGTGTCGTCTCGCTTTTCTCTCTCCCCGCTACCCAGGTGTACAGGTGTCCATTATTTCCACGCTTTCCGCTGATTTCGACCGTCAGTTTGATTACGGATGCCATTCGCGCCGCACGCGTGATTTCGGCGTGTACGCTCGCACGCCTCTTTCTCGCGCGCGAGACCGACCGACCGACCGACCGACCGACCGACGGGGGACGCGGGACATAGAATCGAGCAGCCCTTCGGGACCAACCGCCAGCACCATCACCACCACCCGGGAAGGCCTCCCTTCGACTCGGCCTTCCTCGCAAGCCGCAATCTCGCCGGAGGGTGCTCGCGACGGACGAGAGGGACTTGGGGGGAGGAGAGCTGTCCCTCCCGGGTAAGATTACCTTTCTTTCCTTTCGTCGACGAGAGAGGGATGTTCTCTCGCATGACCGATAATCCGGCTCCCATTCAGACACGGGGCGCGATCGAATCAGCACGGAATAAAAGTCGCTTCGTGATTACTCGATTCCAATTGCCATTTTACGGCCTCCCCCCCTTTTTTTTTCTTTTAAGAGAGTGCCAAGAGATTAAATCGCATGCTCGCGAGGGTGAATTTATTTTTACCGGCCACCCTCACGTTCCGTTATCTTCCTTGAGGAGAGATTTACTGGCGCAATAAACCGCTTGAAAAGTTCGTTTCGGAAAATTTACAGCCTTTCATATACACGCTTATAACGAATCTTTATCTTTTTTTTAATAGTAAACACGTGTGACGAGAGGAGAACCCTGATTCCCTTCGTAACGTACGGCTGCGCGCAAAAAAAAAAAGAGTATATTCATGGAACAAAACGTATTCGCTCGCGTGATTACATGTCCATATAAGGACCGAGGATAAAGGCGGCCTGCACGCAACTGCTCGAACGCTCAATTAATTTATTATTCCAATGACGTATCGCGCGGCGATTAACGCGTTGGAGCGCAGTACGCGTCCGCCATGTATCGCCGCGTAATTACGTTAATTACGCGGGAGAGCGTTGCACAATTGTAAGATGTACCAGCGTGGATCTCCCGCGATGTTTCACAAGGCCGCGCGATCGTGTTCGATCGGCAGTAATTTCTTTTTTTTTTTGTTTCCTCCAAGCGACTCGCAGATAAACACATCGATCGCGGAACGCGTTGCGTCGCTAGACTTGCATTTGTCGCGCCTCGAATTCGAATTCGGAATTAGCAGCAGTCTGGCGCATTACCAGATAATAATTTGTCGTTGCGTGCGAAAGTTCCATTAACATGAACACGTCACACAACAATGACCGAATTCATTCCCGGTTCGACACGGGTACGCACGCAACAATGCCGTCCGCGTTACGAATAGAGAGTTCAAAGTACCCGCGACAATGGAGCCCGCGGTGGAAGCTCGCGATGAAAAGCAGTTACAGAAAGTGAGCTTTCAAAGGGCCGATGCCTGCCAAAGCCTGGCGAATCGCGAATCGCGTCGACAACGCGTCTGACAAAACTGTCTTTTGTACCTCGTAAATAAATCGCCTCTCTCTCCCCCGTTCGTTCAAAAAAATGTCATCCCCGCGATAAGGAAAAACGATCCCTCAGTTTTCAGTTTTCTCCTTTTAGGCGACGGTTGTGTTTGCACAGAATTCTCTTTCTTGATAATAGTATTAAAATACACTCGTTATTTACCCGAAAGTAACATTTACTTAAAATAAACTTCTGTATACACAGAAAAAATTATTTAAGGTATATTTCGGTCTATACGTTGCATTTATCGAAAACTTAATTTACCTAATATTATTTACTATGTTTAAAATAAATATACTATTAATGAAAACCCCTTATGCTATGTGCTGCTCTAAAAAAATACAACAATAAAATATTTATTGTCCCGTGTTTGAAAAAAAAGTTAAGCGATCCCTGGATATTTGTCGTATATAAAAGAGGTTTATGTGGCCATTCTTGATTGGGACAATCAAATTGAACGAAGAATACAAGAGCTTAAGCACTTGTATTTTGGTATACTGTATCCTTTATTATTACTCTACAATCGTTTATCACGGAATAACCGCTTTTACACTCTCTAGACAGAGAGTAATCATTTTACGTAAATTCTAATACATCACTGCGCTGCTCGCAACGTTGACAAATTGATTCAACTCACGATGGTTCTGTTAGTATTAACGTACTAAAGTAAAGTACTAAAATCACAATATAATATACTAATGTAGCAAAATGGTTGTGAGCAAAATTCTTTCGTTCCTTCAATTTTCCTCTGACTGCTGCGCAAATTCTCGCACGGCATTAATATCGGAGTTGAATTAAGTAAATCATTACTTATTTCAAATATTTTATAAGTTTCTATATCTGCAAATCTATGTTAAGGATAAAAAATTTGTTCAACATATTTTATATTTTAAATCCTAGTAATTTAATACATATTTCAATCAAGAGTATTAAATTAAAATAAATATTAGATTTGCTTATATTACTCCGACTTCTCTTCGATACAATTTTAAAATATGCTTCGAAAGAGCATAAACTCTTTTTTATACGATAAAGAATTTTTTTAATTTAACGTAACAAATATATCTTAAAATAATTATAATAAATTTCTTTTAACGATAACTGTTACTTATTAGAAGAAAAAATTAAGTAATCGCTTTTCTTCGCAATAGAATACTTTTCTGTTTGTAGCGTTATTGCGATAAATTTTAAGTCTTCGGATTATAAAATTAATATTTTGTAAAATTTATGGTGGCGGAGCAAAAGCTGAAAGCGCTTCGCGCGAACTATTTATTTAACTTTTAACGTCTCCGCCACGTCGTTTTTAATTGGTGGTCCCCGCTCGCGTGTCTGACGGCATGTTTAATTACCTTAATCCGAGTAATTTCCCGAAATAATTTGCATACGGCGTAGAGGCACGTCATAAATCCGGCAATTCGGCGAGGACAATTGCGGAAATGTAATTTCGCACGCGGGGCAATATTACGCGAATCATGACGAACGGGCGCCATAATTTTCTCCCGCGACCGATGATGTTAACATCGGAATAAGCTTTTATACTGCGTTGTCGGTGACAGACGCAATTACCGAGGCGATAAACCATAACGCGATTAATAAGCAGTGCGCGCTGCACGGCGGACACCGATGGGGCACAAATCGGTGGACGAGCCACGGACATAGTAATTGGCACTCGTCACGAACAAGTACGCTCGCGCATCGACGAGTAAACATAAATTAGCCCGACAATAAAATCCTCTTTATGATGATACGTTGTCGATATCATAAACATTCTATTGTGGCGCCGCTATGGACTCCCGCAATCCCGAGCGTGACATTTTCAAAATTAGCCCAATCAAAATCAGACCAGTCTGAGCGAACAGCTAATATTTATGTTGCACTCTCGCGGGGAGTTTATATGTATCTTATGTAACTTATAAGATTTAAATATATAAAATAAATAATTTAATTATCGTGATTTATCCTCACATGTATATGTTTCAATATGAGGTGTATCTGTGCTAAATAAAATCTACGCACAGAAAAATATCATGCTGATGCTAAAAAAAGCGACCACTTAATTTTTATTTTCTACTTTTTTAACGATTATTTATAAAATATATTTTTTGATAAGTTTTCAAATCACTCAACCTGAAACAGTAATATATTTACTTAAAATAAACTTCTGTGTGTGCGAGTGTGTACTTGTATTAAGTAAATCTATCGTAAGTTTATTATATTTATTCTGAATCCTACTAATTTAATACTTTAATCAAAAACATTCAATTAAGACCAAAATTTGATTTTCTTATTATTTTAATTTTTTAAAAATAAAATTTTAATATTCTTCGGAATAGTGTAAATTTTTTTTTTGAATATATAATGAGTTTTTCTAAAATTTATAGTAAATGTACTTTAAGATAATTATCAAAATAATTCTTTGTTAAAGATAACCATTACTTTAAAAAAAAGGTAAATTGAGTGATCGTTTTTCTTAACAGTACAATTAATATTTTTCGATATGCACTCAATTATTTTTATTCTTGGGAAAGACTGCTTGGGAAACTGTATAATGTATTTCAATATACCTACACAGGTATATTTTTTTTTATAATGAAATGGGTCTTTTTTATTCAGTTCGTATTAATTAAACTGATTAATATTAAAATACTGATATAAAATAGAAAATTGCTGCAAAAGAATTCAAAGCGTAAAACTATTTTGCAAGATATTACATTTACAAAATTGTTTTAGAAGACATTAGATATCACATAAGTAAGTACGTTTCCCTTTTTTTCTATCGTTGGATGATAATGGTGAAATCATCGCTGAGCGCACGAAGATGACCCTGCGCTCTCTTTCGTTTCCGATGATTGAACCCGCGCTCACCTACGTCAATCACGATAACCGGATAGATAATGGCAACCGGCTAATAATGCCTGAAAGTTGGAATCACGCTTCGTTGCCCTTACGGGCGTGTGCTGGTCCTTTTGGCCGACGTGTACGTATACGGACGCGCGAGGGTGATAGTGTGTGGAAGCGTTCAGGGTGAGCGCTCGTCAGGAATCCCATAAAGTTTAGTACACGCTGTCCCCGCGTACGTATCTCGTAGTACGTAGAAACGTCCATCGGCCAGAACAAATGGTTCCCGCTATAGCAACCTTTATCCGTATTTCGATTTTTCATGTATTGTTTCTTTTTTTCTTTTTTTTCTTTTCACACGAGCGACAAAAACTAGATTTACGCCCGTTGCTTTTCCTGGTCCTCCTGGGAAATTCAAAAGACGCATTCGAACGATTTCGAAAAATCAAGCCAAGCAATAATTACTCTATCTACTCTCCTCGTACACGTATATTTTTTTATAAATTTTATACATTTTAATATATTTTTTTTTAATTAAATATTTTTTCAGTCGAAGATATAATAAAATATTTTGTATAACGAAATACATGTATGGAACGTGTGTAATTTTAAAAAATTTTCGTGTACCTCTGCAGTACACATAAACAGTTTCAATACTTTTCCCTGGACGTATATTTCGTAAAAGAAAAAAAGTACGTGTGGAAAATACATGTAGTCTTCCGATAGTCGGACGCGTAAATAATTTCGAGATCTCTTGCATTATTAAATTTCAATACAAAGCTACCCCTTAGGAGAGCATTTCTCTTCTCACATAAATTAAATTTTACCTCTCTTTTCGAAGCGAGAAGCACATAATTCGACTATACTCAACAATTTCAACTCCGAATTACTTTGTAATTTCACGGAAAATAACATAAAATAATTTAATTTCTCTTTAATAACGCACAATTAGCAGCATTACCATAAAAAATAAAATTATAAAATATTCAATGATGATAATATATAAATGAAAGCTTGACGGATAATTTAGAATAAGTAATTGGCTCATAGCCCTTCATTTTTTACTTTTAATGAATGATATTTTTCTAAAATTAATTTTTTCTAAAATTAAGAATATTTCATTTTTATTTTATATATCAAATATTTAATAATTTATTTTCAGATTGTAGTAGGCGATTGGCATGTATGCGACAAAGTAACCTGTACATTTCAATATCACGATGCGGATAGTTCACAGATCAATTAGCATGCTATCAGTTATTTGGATAGTCATCGTGTTAGATCTATTGACTAATGGTAAGAACGTAACAAATTCTTTATAATCACTTTCAAATTACATTGAGATTAATGGACATTGCGACACGTTTTAAAAAAATATATATTCATCTTTCAAATTTTTATTATTAATTGAACATGATATATAATCACGAATAAAATTTCATTTCAATTAATTTATTCAGTGATTGCAATATTAGGCAGCAAGTATTTCAAGTTAACAACAATTTTCGCTTAAAATCAGCATAAAAAACTCTGTTCCAACTTTTTGCTCTAATTTTCTGTTCGACGTGATAATTTAAAAAATGCGCTCTGCCGTTTGAAATTCATTAAATAGTTCTGCGAACGTGCGAGCCAGCAAATCGAGGGATGCCAGAACGATGTCACGTTCATACTTGCGAAACTGTTGGTCGGTATTGTGTCACTATCCGTGCCACTTATGGCACGAGAATATTACGTTGATAAAATCGAAATGCGCGCGTGCGTATTTGTCGACTAGAGGAAGTAGCGTGAATTTTATGGAGGAAGGAAACAATAATCTCCGTGCTTTTTTTCGCATAAACAATAATATATAAATAATAAAATCAAAAACGCGGATCTGCCGCGCGTTGACCGACAAACGAACGACTAACGAGATAACCATTATAGTTTCAGCGCAAACGACCTGCAACGGGGGTTTGGGTAGGGTCGTTTACGAAAGACTTCCGGATCAGCAGCTTCAGGGTTTCGACGACGATGTGGTAAGAGCGCGGTGATTTCGAAAAATACTTCCCGTTCGACTTTTAACTGTCGCGCTTTAGTTTTCCACGAACTTCTCGCACAAATAAAAGGATGTCTTTTAAATTTCTAAAAGATATCTTGCCAGGTCTTGAGAACTCTTGCAACTTTTCGGTAAGTTCGGGAAGGATTTGAAAAGAATTTAGTGATCTAAAAGATCTCTTACGGCTTTTACGTAACATTTTGAGATATCAGACATTTAGAGATGTCTCGAAGAAATTTAGAAAATATCTTGTACGATAAACATCTTGAAAATATCTTTAAATGGTCTTTTAGATATTTATAGATACCTTTTAGAAATTCCACAAAGTTATCTTCAATAGAATCTTCTTAGACATCTTTTATCCCACAAGGCCTAGACGTTTTCAAAGTCGTAACTCGTCGTTATGTCAATATCCTTGAAAATATACTGGTCTACCTCTAAAATATTATTCCAGCCAAAGAAGATTTCCATATTTTGTATATTCTAGGGTCTTTCCAAGCAAAATTTTAAACTGAATATTCTAATATTTTGTTAAAATTTGAGTCTTCTCTGTAATTTAACTTGAAAGCTATCCATAACTGAATAATTTTGTATACACATATCCTATAGAATATTCCTCAAATTTGACTTTTCAGATATTCAAAAATCTCGTACGGCAGAATATTGAAAAAATACTGCGACAAATTACGAATACTATATTCCATTGTATGTGTAGAAATCATTTTGAAGAATATTATTAGGATGTCTAAAACAATATACTTTTACAACTTAAAAATATTCTTAGAATATCTACTTTAAAAGAGGATTCCATCATTTCTTCACGCAATCCTCCCAGTGGAAGATATCTAAGGACATTTTACTCTAATATGTGACGGCTGGTAATAAATTATATTAATTAATATGAAAAATCAATAACGCAAACTTCTATCCTCTCGCCGTTTCGCGTAGAAGAACAATCGAGCGAGAGAGCGTTCTTCTCGTACCTCAGTTTTCCACAGTGCTCCGCGAGGCAGCAGATCGCGTAGAAAGAGACGCGATAAGGGTTGTATCCGGCATTAAGAAATTCCGTTTTACGACAGGTGCGAGATTCGGCGCCTCCGTTTAGGGTCTTGGAGAAGTGTCAAGAGCTCTGCCTGCGCGACAGAACGGCGACGAACAATCTGGTCCGCGCGTGTACGAGCTTCGACTTTCAGCCCGGCAGCAGAATCGCGTCCTTCAGCGGTGCCGCCGAGTACGAGGAGAGTACTTGCTATTTAACGAGAGAACAGGCGCAGCCGGAGGGCATCGGAAATCTCATGCTCGTACCGAACAGCGTGCACTTCACCGAGGTGTGCCTAGCGTGTGAGTATGCCGGCCAAAGGAAAAAAAAAAGTCGACGTATGCATTTTTGCTAATTGAACCAGTCGCTCGTTCACACAGCTCGTTTGTCAGGAAGAAGCATAATTTTTTTTTTTTTACGTAAGCGAAAGGACTTGTATCGATCAAAGCGGATTTAATGCACAGAAGATTTAATACTACTAATTGTCTCATATACATAAGCAAGAATATAAAATCTTCTTTAAGAAGTTTAATAATTTGAAATTTTAGCAAAGCATTATATTTTTATTTTGATATTATAATAATTCCCTAAAGAGCATTAAAAGATTATAATTCTTGGTTTAAAGATAATTGTTATTTTCTTTGTCCGATATTTCTTCCTCTCGTGAAAATGAATTTTTGAATAAAGATATTTTTCTCGATAAAACTATATAAAATTTCTTCATGAAAGCAAGTTGTCTGTTCAAAATTATCAAATTATTTAAAGAAGATTATATATTTTTGTCTATATATAGATATGAGACAATGATTGTAAATGTGTTTCTATATACTTTTTCAAATCCACCAAACTGCAGATCGAGTAAATTTTCGCTCTTGAAACAGAGTTATAAATTGAATACGAAAAATAATATCGCAATATTAAATTAATAATCAATTAAATAATAATGGTGCTGACAAGCATTTGTTATCTTTTTTTTCCTACATATTAAATAAAGACTCTGTTTCAGCCGACAGAATAGAGAGGGAATGTCCAAATCGTCGTTACGTATTCGAAAGGCATCCGAGAAAGAAATTGAAGCTACCCTTGACTGACATCAAAGAAGTCAGCGCCGCTAACAGAACCGACTGCGAGGACAGGTATGCCGGAATAAAAAATTGCTGTGAGTCGTAAAAGAAATGGCATTTTAATCTTTTTCATTTAGATGCCTCAACGAGTTCAGTTTCGTTTGTCGATCGGCGACATACGACACCGCCCTGAGGAGCTGTGCTCTCAGTCGCTTCACCAGACGAACTCATCCCGAATTACTAGAGGACGATCCAAATTCTGATTATCTGGAAAATACCTGTCTAAACGGTGCGTTTTCAATTAATTTGCCCAATTACATTAAGTATTTATGGGCACAAAACTGCGTGGAAAATTTTCTTTGCTACACTGAGAAAAAAATGTGGTTGATTTAACTAAATTTTTCAACTAGATTAAATTTCTTTAGTTCAAGTATTTATGTAATAAATTTAAATACATAAAATACACAAATAGTTAAATTAAAGAAATTTAATCAAGTTGAAAAATTTAGTCAAATCAACAACTTTTTTCTCAGTGTAGAAATCGCGTAAAATAACGTAACATTATTAAAAGCATCGAATTAACAAATATTAAGAAATATTATCTGCATATAAATATATTTTCTTTAACGTCAGCTGAAAGACGATGCGACGGGCTCGCGGTGTTCGTCAAGGAAGAAAACAAACGTTTACGCGGCCCGTTTGAGGTGGATATATACACGAATCTCACTTTAGACGAATGCCAGGCGCTGTGTCTCCGTGCGGAGAAATATTTCTGCCGCAGCGTCGAGTTTGACGAGCAAACTAGGCAGTGCGTCATATCCGAGGAAGATTCCGTTTCACAGAAGGACGACATTGGGCTTAGCAGCAGCCCGAGTCATCACTTTTACGATTTGGTCTGCTTGGATAATCGTGAGTGTGTGCAAAATTTTCATATTGATTTTTTTTTCTCTTTATCCGTTTTCTATTTTGAGCTGCTTTGGTAATTCGTCTTATTGCGTAAGTAAAATAAACTCGCAACAAACTGTATGATAAATAAAATTAATTTCTTACAAAAACCAAAATTAAATATTCACATTTCGAGAGAGTAAGCTCTCATTAAATTTTCTTTAATTTAATCCTTTTTAAAGTCTCAGTTTACATTGTATATACTTTTAATAACTAAACCTTTCTACAATTTTATTAGTCTTACTAACTTGGTGCCGGTGTAAATAGGCGAAATAAAGATTTGATCGAGTATGTGTATATATTTCCGACGTTGCTGAAATCGCACTAATTATTCCGGATGCTAATCGCGAGTACGAAGTTTCGGAATGTGCATCCGCTCGGCTCGCCCGTCCAATTCTGTATCATATATACTATACTCTAACAAAAGGCTTAAGATTTTAAAGTAACAATGGTCAGTTGGTGACTCACAATTCGTTATCAATGCCCACTTACGAAGCGTAGATCCGTCCGTAGCGCGCGGCTCCGAATACCCGGACAGCAGCTCGTCGTCGCCCTTTTTCTCGGACGGCCGCCGTCCGGACACGGCCTTCCAGCGTTACCGGAACTCGCGTCTGAGCGGCGAGTTCCACTCGGAGATCACCGGGCGCAGTTTGAGCGAGTGCCTGGACGAGTGCCTGCGGCAGACGAGCTTCCAGTGCCGTAGCGCCGTCTACTCCGAGCACTATCACACCTGCCGATTGAGCCGGTTCAATCAAAGGGACGGCAACCGGATTATCTACGACGCTGATTACGACTATTACGAGAATCTCATGCGTGAGTATCGATTGCCCGTCCATTTCGACGCGTCGCGCGACAAACGGTTCCCCCGATTACCGCGTCACTCCGCGATAAATCCTTCTCTCGGTAAACAACCGGTGAGGCTGAAGCAATTGATATACAGACCGAGGCAATAAGAACTGTCATCCGAAATAATTCGTTATTTATTGATTTCGACAGAAATTGTTTTATATGTAAAATAGCTAGATTGGATTCACGCGCGATGGAGCACCGTGGATCTCGAGGCATAATAATACTTTTATGCATAGAATAACGAAATGAGTAGAAGTAAAGAAAATACACAGCTGCCTTAAAAAAAAATTGCATAATTTTTCTTTTAAAGCAACTACGTGATTTCTTTGTATCAACTAGTTTATGCCATTATTCTAAACATAAAAGTATTAAGATACCATTATTACAAAATCAATGATTTATGAGATATTTTATATTTTATTTTAAAATATGAATAAAGTAACAAAGTAAATTATTAATTTCCTTATAAATTATTTTTACACACAACTAAAAGAATCATTATTGTTAATTATATAAAGAAATTATAGAGTTAAAAAACAAAGGTTACTTTAATATTTCAAAAAATTTGAATCATACAAAATAAAAATGCATTCGACGAGTTTCATCAAATGCAATGTACTTTATATAAAGCATTTTTTAATAAAATAAAAACCCGCATCATTAATTCTCATTGGCTCATCGATTCTCTCGACGGTTAATAGATTGACCTGTATCACTGCGCGACTGCGCTGGGCCTTTCGCGAGTTTCTTGGCGCGATGACACATGACTTTGCGTACCTTAATGTTTAATTTAACGACGCATTGTACCAACAGATCAATATCTAGACGGCGATCGTGATGGTCCTGGCTACAAACCGGATCCCCTGGGGCAGGACACAAACTTTGGACGACCCTCTTTAGGAAGACCCGGTTAGAATCGCTTTATTAATTCAGCATAATATCGCATGTCGACGTGTTAGATAAAGTTCCGGGATTATTCATGAAACTACTACGGAGTAAGCACATAAATTGTCTTAATGGGACAAGCTCTCAAACACGTATATAATTGCCGTTAGCTACTGACTAACATTAACATCATCTGTCACTGTTGGTTAACAACCGTCCCATAAATATCACATCTTGTCGTTCGAATATCAAACTAAGTAGATTGCACATTCGTATGTAACGCTTAATATTATCTAATCTTGAAATTTATTTTTTTCTATTATAACATAGATTAATATTCTATTATAACGTTTATAAGTCACTACCATTGGTTTGTTCATTTAGCCTTCCATATTATTAATATTTTATGTGCATAATTTCGATCACGACGGTAAAGCCTCTTGAAATATTTCCTTCAGGATACCCGGACGATTACGACAAAGGATATTCGAGTAGCGTCAAACCGGATCGTTATCCCGATCGTTATCCAGACCGTATGCCGGATCGTTATCCCGATCGTTATCCCGACCGCTATCCCGACCGTTATCCAGACCGCTATCCAGACCGATATCCTGATCGTCGTCCCTTAGATAGATATCCGGATAATAAGTATCCTTTAGACGATTCCGACAATTATCCCGATCGATATCCTTCCGGTGATCGATATCCCGACAGGTATCCAGCTGGAGATCGTTATCCCGCCGATCGTATTCCCACAGATCGTTATCCTGCGGATCGTATTCCCACAGATCGTTATCCTGCGGATCGTATTCCCCCAGATCGTTATCCCGCGGATCGTTATCCCGCGGATCGTTATCCCGCGGATCGTTATCCTGCAGATCGTTATCCCGCAGATCGATATCCTAATAGAGTAGGAGATCGTCGTCCCCTCAATGGCGTCAACAGATATCCTGATGCCGGAACTTTGGGAAGATATCCTACAAATCCTGTATCATACGGAGTCCGATTGACCCCAAGCCGATATCCTACTGATATGCTCGATCGATATCCTAATGCAATTGACCGGTATCCTTATCCAGAAGATCCGATGGACCGATATCCCATGGACCGATATCCTGCGGACCGATATCCTATGGATCGATATCCATTAGGCGATAGAACTCCCCTCGATCGCTATCCTGGCAGATATCCGGACAAGGATCCTTATGCCAGCCGGTAAAGTTATTTTAATATTCTTTAAAAGATTTGATAATCTTACAAAGTTTTCATATATCCGATACTTATAAATAATAAAAATATATTTGTCTTGATAAAATTATATAAAATTTCTGCATGTGAGTAAAAACTTGTCTGTTTCAACGCTATCTGATATATAATCTGTGATTTCGATATTCAACACTTCGAAAAATAAAGATATTCTCAAAACGGCAATGTTTTATCTTCTTTGTCTACAAATGACTTATGTAATCTTGATAATCCGCGGATTGTCGCAGAAAAATGATATTTTTATTAAACAGCAGGTATCCGCCGCCGGGAATGTACGGATACACCGATGACGTGCGCGGTCCCGAGCCGCGACCCCATTATGGCGGCGGGCCTTACGGTCCGACGCGGCCGGCCGCAGGATATCCACCGGGATACAGCGACGGCGGTATCGTCGGTGGCGGATACATCGGCGAGGGCGGCGTTTACAACCCCCGTCCGTTTGGAAACGCCGGCGGGCCTATTATAGGCAGGCCACCGCTGGTGTCCAGGTGCGACGAGCAGGACAACTTCAGGCAGGTCGGCACTCACACCCGGGTGCGGAAGCCGTTCGTCAGACGGTACACCACTGCCTCGTCGTTGGCTCAGTGCGAGAGGGAATGCGCCGACGCCCGAGACTTCGTTTGCAGGTAACAATAACGGTCGAACTTGAAGACATTAGACAAAGTAATTACAATTTCGAACGGTGGTGATTTTAATTCAGGTCGGAAAGCAGTGAGCTTCTCGGCAAGCATTTAATTCGAAAGATACGTTTGGTACAGATAAAGTTTTTTTTTCTCTATTTTTGGATGAATAAACAATTTAGAGGAAATTTGAAAAAAATCTCTTAATCTTCAAATCAATTTAAATTTAACAGCAGAGCTGCTGCCTCTGCTGGTGAAGATTTTTCTCAAGCACCTTTATACGAATTGAAACACTTTTAGAAATATCGAGAAAATCTACATCAAATATTCCAACAAGATTTCTCAGATTTCTCAAACCTTTTCAGATTTCACAAGATTTCAGATCAGAAATGTTAGAACAAGAAATTTTAGAGATCTTAGGATATTTCAGAATTCATGCGCATGAAGAATTCTAGAAAAAAAATGTAGACTTTTCCAACGTTTCTAAAAAGTGTTTCAATTTCGTACAAAAAATTTGAGAGATTTTCTAAAAATTAAACAGAAAATCTGAAAAGTTGTAAACAAATTTTTTTACCACGGACAATGATCGACTTCAGCAGCACATTTTATTATAGCGGCGCGATTGTAATTATTAGCAGGGCGTAGAAACGCTTTCCTAACTATTGCGAAATCTCAGAGAGAACCAAGTTAATATAAAAAGATAAAATTTGAATTCGGTTGTCATACGTCAATAATATGCGAAAATACGAAAAAGATAAAAGACGCAAGGTAGGAGGTACATTCGGTGTAGCTGCAACTAATATTTATTATAGAATTTCGACGGTTAATTCAGAAGATGCCTGTGACCCGGCGAGCCCGAAAATTGAATTAGGAAATGATCCGACGGCACGTTTGTTTGCGCAATCGATCGGACGATGCTCACAAATTCCCGACGTCATTTGCAGGTCCTTCAACTACCGGCCGTACGCCGCGCCTTACGGGGCCGAGAGGGACAACTGCGAGCTCAGCGACCGGGACTCAAGGGACATGGACATGGGCAATCCGGTTTATTACGACTCGGGCTCCGATTACGACTTCTACGAGAGGAACAACGGCCGCCAGGGCGCGGACGGGGAATGTCTGGACGGTAAGCGGCCGCACCGTTCGCGAGAAGCGCCCGAAAGAGAGAGAGCACGAAAGCTGGGAGATGCACGGGACACGCGTTCACGAATTAGGATGAAAGGCGTATGCAATAGGGACGAAATATCCGGATGAAATATTCTCTACACGGAATAGTTGAAATGCATCAAAGACAGAAATTTGTTCGGCATTCGATCTATGAGCTGAGATAATTACACTTTTAATATTAAGCTGCATTAATGAATTTACGCACGTTATTGTAGACATAGTTTTGCACCGTTGTCACACAATCTCACCTTTACTCACGAAATAAATCTCTAATACTGTTTCTCTTTTATCTATGATATTTCTTCACCTTCTCGCACGTCGCACGCATTGTTAAATATTAAAGAATGAAATCAATTCCCGAAGTTAAATAGCACGTTGCCTTAGCTTCCGTGTGTAATTTCTGTGGTCGAATCGCTTAGTTTCAAAGTAAACAGTGTCCATATTAACATGGATACACTGGTAAATAATAGATTAAACCCGAGTCCAATTTAGCCTTTCTCAAGTTGAATTGTTCAACTTCACTGTTTCAGTTAAATTAAATACAAGCAGGAACAAAGGTGATCTGTAAAAGAAGTAAAATTAAAACTCACTCAAATTGGGTATAATTCAACACCATGAATTTAAAAATGCACATTTTACGCACAATGCTCACACACAGAAAAATATTTATTCTACCGCCAAGAAAAGCTATTACTCAATTTACTTTTTTCCTTGTAATAAGTAACGGTTATCTACAATATTTTCTTGATAACATTCTTAAGGTATCACAAATTTGAGAATAATTTATACTCAAAGAATATTTTAAAATTGAATTGAAGAACAGTCAAAGTAATAAGTAACCGAATTATTGTTTTAACATTTCTTAATTGAAGTATTAAATTACTAGGATTCAAAATATATCTCAATAAATTTCTTAGTTAAGACAAACTTATAATAGATTTGCGGATATATATAAACTTACGAATTATTTAAAATAAGTGATGAAGTTAAGTACGCATTTATCTCTTTGTACATAGAAGTTTATTTCAAGTAAATGAGTGTATATTAAGACTATTCATCGAGAAGATATTTTTTGCAAAAATATCTTTTGATTAAAAGAAACAAATTAAAATGGAAAACCGTTTTTCTTAGCATGAGAATAAATTTTTCTGTTCGAGAATCGACGGCATATTTTTACAACGCAAGAGAAGCAATGTATACGACTGACAATTTTTAGCGCCGACCTATCTTACGATTAACACAATTAACTTTACGTTTCTAATTCGTGTGAGCTTAATTACCGCCCTTGGAGCAAACCTCCTCGGATAATTGCTCTTATTGGCCATTTAATTAACCCCCGCACCTTCCCGACTTTCCCGGAAACGCCACGTGGACGCCACGGCGAAATTACGATATCCGTTTCACGCTTCCAGTGAGTCAGGTCTGCAGCGAGGACGGAATGGAGTTTACTCTGAGGACGCCGGAGGGATTCATCGGGCGAATTTACACGTACGGATACTATGACCGGTGCTTCTTCCGCGGCAGCGGCGGGACCGTGAACGTGCTCCGCATCAGCGGGCCCCAGGGATACCCCGAGTGCGGCACGCAGCGGGTAAGACAATTTCAACCCTAACAAGCTTGATCCGCCGAAGTAATCTCCGATTTAATTTAAAGCTTACAAAAAACTCTTTCACCGCCGCACCGAAGCCCTCATGTAAATCGCGTGACGTGGAAAATTCCGTTCCACGGTAACTTTTAATTAGATACTGAATATCAAGGCTATTTCGTCTGATTAAAAAGTTTTTTTTTTTTTTCATTAAAGAGATCCTAAAGCCGTTTGTTTTGCCCACATTTCTTTCTATGAACTAATCTTTTAATTGGCTTTACAGAATTGCAGAAGTCTTTTACAGAATTAAAGTCTGGAAGAAAACGGTCGAGTTTATATGAAAAAAATTTTTCTTTTTCGTACATGGAACTATCACACTTGATGACAATATTTGTTTAACATACAAAATCTACGATATATATATATGAAACTGTATTCCTCTAGGAAAACCGTGTTCCTCTAACTGTTACATAAGAGCTATACAATTTTTAGTTTGATTTACCGGGAATGAAAGCTTTGACGTTTGCGAATGTTTGCAGTACGGCGACACGATGACGAACATCGTGGTGGTGCAGTTTTCGGACTACGTGCAGACCGGCCGGGACAAACGGTTCAACCTGACGTGCATGTTCCGGGGGCCCGGCGAAGCTGTCGTCACATCCGGCTACATCGGTGCCGGGTATGCCAGGTCATATCGATCGAGAGATCGTGTCTTGCACCGAGAATACGATTTTTAACGATTTTCTTAAACGATAAATTGAAAAGTGCCATACAGGTACTCCGGGAGACATTCTGAATTCTGTAAATAAAGCCATATCGAGAGAGAGAAAGAAAAAAAAAAGAGTCTTTAAGCCTAACCGATGACATCCCTCGTTGCGGTTTTACGATCTTATCCAATTGTGTTTTCACAGGAATCTTTTATGACGGAGGATAATTTTTCAGACACATAAGCGAGTCTCATTTTCCATTCGTATATGCGCCGATCAAATATTACAGCATTACGTGCTCCAATGTTATTTTAGGCCCTCCCCTCGCTCATTAATTTCGTATGTTAATACCAGATCCACGTATAACGCTCGGCAAGTTAAACTCTGTGAACAGAGTTAAAAAGCTCTGTATACGCGAGTACACATATGGGTGCAAGCACGCTCGTGCAATTTCTTTTATTACACACTCAGTCACCAATTTTATCACGCACGCATTTTAGTTCTTCGCACAATTGCCCACTTTACGTTACATTGTATCGTACATAATTTCTTACATTGCTTTAACGTTACATTTAGCAAAGGACAAAAAATTAATCACCGAAAAGTTCTGGCTTTTTTATTAATCATAACGCAAGAGTCATCTTCCGAAAAAGAATCTGATTAAATGATACAAATTTGTGTCAATTAGTAAATTGAAATTTAGAAACGCGAATTAGTTTAGCTAGAGCGCTGATTTATGCCGATTTTATATCAGCATCACATTTCATACATCCATTTACCACGTCATTTCGGTAATTTCTAATTCCAATTTCGCTAATGGGTCTCGCACGTGCACTGTACAGATCAGGGTCTCCCATTCCCATCGAGTATCTCCCAGCGGAAAACACCCTGAGCTCCAGAGTGCGCCTGATGATTCTCTATCAGGGTAGACCTACGACGACCATCGCCGTCGGCGACCCGCTCACCTTCAGACTCGAGGCTCAGGACGGGTAATCTCTATTCGTACATCTTTCAATTAATTAATGGAACTGTAAAATTATATTTTGAACGGTATTCCCCGTCTGAGGGGAAATAACAGTTACATATTCATGTTCGATTCAATTCCGCCGGCTGCAAAATTAATCTTTGGCACGTCACAAACGATAGAGAGCTCCGTATTTAAAATTCATCAACGATAATAATCGCATTCATAAATCCTAATCTCTCGATCATCTTTTCTCACAGGTACAATTACGTAACGGATATATTTGCTACCAACGTTATCGCAAGAGATCCTTACTCTGGCAGAAGTGTTCAACTCATCGACCGATACGGGTAAAGAAACGTCGAGTCTCCTAATAATAAAACAGAAATATTAATACCATCGTCTGTCTTGAAGACAGTGTAATATTACTGCTCTATTATCTTTACAACCTGATCGTTCTCGAAACGTTCAAGAGTATTTAATAATTAAATAAAACAGCTAAATTTAATTATCCATTATATCGTTCGTGTGATTGAAAGCCGCGTGATCAAAACGGGAATTTTCCGGCAGGTGCCCGGTGGACAACTACGTGTTTCCGGGATTGGATCGCATTCGCGAGGGGGACAGCCTCGAGGCCCGTTTCAACGCCTTCAAAATACCCGAATCGAATTTCCTGGTGTTCGAGGCGAACGTGCGGACGTGCCGGGACGGCTGCCAGCCGGCGTACTGCTCCGGCGGTACCGGCAGAAGCGAGCCGTCCTTCGGCAGGCGGCGTAGGGACGTGAACGACACGGTGCCGAGCGAGGACGAGGTGTCGCCGGCAACGGCGACGGACGGCGACTCCGGCAATGCGACGACGATCCTCAACGCGACCGACGCTGCGGACAACGAGCTGGACGACGAGGAGGAGGAAGAGCACGTCAGGGAGATGATAGAGGTACAGATCTCCTTTCCGGAGGAAAGATGTTGTCTCCTTCTCCGCGGGCGATAATGCGATGCGACTTGTATTTCGATAGGTTCTCGACTCGAGAATGGATATTGAGGAAGACACCGTGGTCGAGAGACAAACTAAAACCTTGGACAATATTTGTGTAACGCAGAACGAGTACTACGGGTTGGTTACCGCAGTTGGTATCCTCGTCGTCCTCTTGGCGTCCGTTGTTCTGTTGTCTATGCTCGTTTACAGGTAAAACTTGTATTTCGTATCTGAAAATTTGACCCTCGTTCACTATTTAAGAACACGTCCCAGTAAATTAATCAGATATTTCATAACTTTACAGTTAGAAATATCCAAATTAAGGTTTTGTAATGAAAACGTTTTATTACAAAATGTGAAACGGTATTAGAAAAACCGCTGTAACGTCTGATAGAAGACACTTTCTAGTTTACATTATGTATTTCAAAGTTTTAGTTTTAGCTTTTTGTTTTTAAGAAATACTATCAAAACCAAAGTCTGATCTTCTCCTCTATTATTATCTAATGATAGTTTTTTCTACGTCTTATTTTTTCCCACCTATTAAACGAATTTAAAGTGATTCATTATTTCAGGAAATACGTTTACTCCGTGATCATGAAAAATCGTAGACTCGACAAAACCTGCAATCGTAGCAGCCATTCCGACGAGCATTACAGCAGCCGGGTCAACAACTTTTCTTTCATGAGGGCAGGTCTTCAGAAACCGTTTCAGGCGTCGTAAGTGATCAACAATATTCACGTAGTTCGAAGTTAAAAAATGTATAACGGAAAAAAATATTTTATACTTCCACGTTTAATAATTTCAATTTGAAATCATATGTAGCTTTAATTTGCAATGGAGATTGTAACGCAGATGATAATGCTTATTTAGATCGATCTCGAGATCCATCAGCCAACGTCTCGCCTCGTCGTCCAACGCTCTGGAGGGTGCTGTGGGTTTAGCCACCGGCCGGCGTGGCGGTTTCGACCCGAGCGAGCCGATCTACACCGATCCCTCGCTCTTCGAGGTTACCCCTTGCTCGAACGCCGCGAAGTCGCCCCTCGGCGACAACTTTCATTTTATGTAGACAAAATACGCGAGGAGATTGAACCTGAAAATGCGTAAGCGCGAACGATCCCCGCTTTATTTATTTACTTTAATGAGAGTACACGAAACCGACTAACGATTACCGATCCGCGACCGCAAATCAGCATCCGATACAATCTGTTCTGACACTAGTCAATAATCCACTGCCAATCACCCTGCCTGAGGACTGTCGAGCATTTATCAATGATGCTTCAAACGAATTCCGAATAATCCGGATCGATTTTAATTGTCGAAATAATTATTCTAAATTAGAATTTACGTTTATATATAATATTATCTACTAATATAATTAAGAGGCTAAGAGGATATTGCTTTATAAAAATATTTCCTAAAGATGCAGAATCGGCATCTATCGTTTTCCTCAAAAGACATTCCAAAAGTGACTGCAAAATAGCTCATAATTTAATGTAGAAATTTAAGTTTCAAATAATCAAGGGCATTCTAGCAATAAGACGCAAAGAAAACTCGTAATATATTTAATTTTAACGATAATAAGATAAAATGATAAATTTATTGTTTCAAGACCAAAAATATATTCGACACGCAATTTGATGAACATGAAAATGTATATAAAATTACATGAAAAACATCAGCACTAAAAGATCCAGTATTTTTTAATATTTTTTTTTAATTTGGAAAGAGTAAACGAGTTCTCTGTGCTCTTATATTTTAACAAAAAAAAATTGACTGATTCAGACATACGAACACCACGTCAACATCGAAACACTTTTCTTTTATACTATTTTCATAATATTGTCGGCTCTCCGTCGCGTATGTATTTATCAAAACTCTCATAACATTCGTCACAAGCCAAATAACATCGCATAACGCAATAGTTATTAATTATTAGCAAGTAAAATCATCCGAAGGTTCATATTTATTATGATATCCTAATATTGCATTTATAAGAATTAAATTGGTATTATATAGACATATAACAGCGTTTATATTTTTTACATATAACCGATCTATCTTGCTTACAAGCGCCCATCATCGGCACCAGTGCGTCGGATCAGAGCGCAACAAAAATAAAGAAAAATAACGGACTTACAATAATGGACATCACCGCACGTTATTCCAACAAAACTGTCCGTCTTCCCTCACTCATTTTTAATCCTGTCGAGTTTGTAAGTGAAGAGGAGCATTCGGAGCCTGGCCTCCTCCTTGCGATAGTGAGCCTCCTCCAGCTTGATCCTCGCCTCCTCTTTCAACATGGCAGCGATGTCGACCTTCATCTGTGCCTCCGAAAGCGCGAGAACGTGCAGCTCTTCCTCCCGTTGCGCAGACTTCCTCTTGCGATTATGCTCCTGCACAATGCGAGGCGAGATCAAAGTACACAAAGTATCGCCGCTCGATCTTGGATTCGTGTGATTCTCTTGGTGCGCGACTTTTTCAAGACCGTTGTCCGTTGAATGATCAATCGTAAGGGAATCGGTATTCCTTTTCACAAATAATCGTTTCTTTTCATAATAGTCATTCATCGCATCGCGAGGTGGTGCATTAGCGTGGCAATTATTCTCCCTACCGGCGATCATTTGCTCGAATGCACCGTCAGCTGTAAAATGAAATTTAATTGCTTGAAGTTTTCATTACTTTCATGAAATTACGAAGCATTATCTTTCTTCATTTATCATAATATTCAACATTAAATAATTATTGTATTTAAAAAATATTTCTGTCACTTTTTAATAAAGTTATTTTAAAAATCCCGATTAGTAATAAATCAATTACATAGTTCAACAAGAAAATAAAACCAGAAGTCATTTTTTAATAATTTTCTTGGACGCAGAATATGAATCCGGTTTCCAAATACATCACAATTTTGGGAAATTTGCAATTAAGATGAAACACGCGATGTGCAAATTAGAAATTACTTAATTTGTAAGAATATTTCTCACGCTTTCCATTTATTGATATTTAATTATCATTCATTAATTTTATTATATGTATTCATGTGATTGCAAAAATTAATTTTCTCTCTTTAAAAAATTACTGTACTAAATGGAAAAAGTTAGAGAAAGCTTATTTACAATTTGTATCTTCGCGGCTATTTACTTCCTTCTTCGGGCAGTTTTGAGATTCGGCGGTGCAAACACTTTGCAATGTGAATGGTTCCGAATCCTTTGGCTCGAATACTACATTCGGTGGTAAACCAGTAGTTCTGTTAGACGTCGACACTTGCGGCACGTTCTGACCACAATTTATACCTTCCCAGCACTGACTCCTCACCCACTTTTCGTCCTTCGTCGATTGACAAATCGCTTTCATACTGTCACTAAAAGATCAAAATATCCAAATACTTATTATTATCCTAGAATTTTATTTTACTGAATTTTTTATGCTGAAGAAGCACAAATTACTATTCTCTAATCGTTCTCCCATTTAACAAGCAAAACTCAGGATATGAGTTATTATCAAACTATATCTATTAAGTTTTGTTAAATGCAAGCTTGATTGCAATTGCTCTGTAATGTTGAATTACCTGAATTTCTTTTCCTCGCGATTACGCTTGCAGGCCTTCATATTCTCCCAGCAACGTCTGAGCTGCACAACGGAACGCGCGCCCCGAGATCCTACTATCAGATTGTACTCCTCGGCGATTCGCGACCACGCCGATTTTCGTTTGCATATGGAGATCGGATCCGACTTCCTGTCCTGGACAATCTCGTGCTTGTTTATTAATGATATCAGGATTTTTCGCTCCTCAAAGCTGTACGTTTTGCGAGTAACCTTCAGAGACGTGGATGCCATTTTACCACAAGCACAAGCGTTCGATTGTTTCGCTTACAGAGCGTTCGCTTTATATTAATATTAAGCCTAATTCAGATTGGCCTTTGTTAGTATCGACCCTACACGCTTTAAGGGAGTCTTCCAGTTAAGAGGCCCAAAAAATTTGCCTATTTTTAGTAATTAAAAAAAAAACTAATGCACAGATTTGTTACGCTTTTATACATCTACTTGTGCAAATGTAAATATCTATAAATTTTGGCATTCTTAAATGTTTATTGGTTCTTAGATTGTGTAAATTGAAAAATACATTTTTTAACTTGGGATATAATTTTTCAGAAATCACTAACGCTATCAACTTAAACTATTGTGTACGTAAAATATAATGTCTGCATACACTCAAACTAGAATTATTCCAATATCTATAAATTAACTATTTCTTTCATTACATATTACATTCAATCAATATTATTATAAATTTGATAATTGTTTTTTAATGTGCCATTTTAATAACTTACAATATGCACAAATATTCGTAATATTACATTCGTGTAAATACTTTTTAATTATAAAATAAAAGTTATCACTTAAATATATGTAATCATGTTATGATATATAATTGAAATTTATTATTTTCAAATTATTTTCAAATTATTAACCAAAAAAATTTACAGATACTTATCTATTCCATAGAAATGTCTACACACACCTTGAGGAGTTATCTAATTTTTTGTGTAAAATAATAGTTATTTTAAATAAAAGTAATATAATCTCATAAGGGTTTCTTTACATTCGAGAAACAAGAAAATAAAGCTTAGTAGTTTTCATTACTCAAGAATCCGTACTTATTCATTTCTTACTTTGAAAAAGAATATTAAGTATAAATTTATATACATAATCTCAAATAAATTATAGAACAGATAATTGTTTACGAAACAAAATTACATGACTATTCTCGGATTAATAAAATAAGATATACATAACAATAATACAATAATAATAAGAGATAATCCATTTTATTTCACTTTAATTTGTATACAATAGCAACCAGTATTATAACCATTGTAGAAAAATGCAAAATATGCAATATGTTACTTTCAAAATTATAAATAATTTTTTTAAACTTATTTATTTTCGTTTGATTACAATTTAAGTACGATTAATCGCATGTCCAGTTTAAGTACACAATTTAAAATACACAGTAAATTTTCGAATTTCTATGCAAAAAAATATAATATTCAAGATAGATATCAAGTGTTACGTGTGCTGAATATCATGTTTAAAATAACAGCTGAATATTTTTGCATAATTGTATTTCTAGTAAATTCGAGAAAATACTGCATATAATATATTTATCATCTCGAATAGATAACACAAAATTGTAAACATTTTGCATATTGTACATCATTACGGTTTTTTTTTCAGGAATATAACCCTTTCACCATAAATCCACTATCCCGTCTCTGGGGATGAGTGTGTGGGAGAGGGCTATTTTCCAAGTACAATATCGATACGTCGATCGCACAACTTTCATATATATATTTTTTTTTCTTCATATTTATAAATGTGTATATATATTATATGTATAGAGTCGGCAAATGTCGCAAATCTTTAGTACAAAATTATATAGTAGATTTAAAAAGCAAATATGACGATTTTTTTTAAGTAGCATCTATCGTATACAGGAACAAAAAGCATCGTCATGTACTGCGAATAATAATTTGTTGTCACAACGACAGGAACATTATTCCGTAACATAAAGAATAACATAAATCCTATAAATAAACAATTAAATGAACAACATAATAATCATTGGTTTGCTTTCTAATGTGATTAGAGTAAAAAATAAAGTTTTCTGTATTTAAAGTTTCCATATAACATCATAAAAGGTCTAATAATTATCTTAATTCAAAATATACGATAATTTCTGCAAACCAATAATATTGTACTCTGTTTTGTGTTATTATTAGAAAAATAACTTTGGTGTACGTAACGGATTGTACGCTGTAAATAACTGCTATGTATTATGACCAATTACGCAAAAATATGAATAAAAAGATTGAAATTTGCGATCATCCTCCTTAAAAATGAAAAAACCAAAATAAAATATATTTTAATGTACAAGTGCACCATTCGCTTCGTACACGTGACTTTCTATGTGCACTGTAACCACCATTGCACGTGATCTAAAATAATGGCCAATAATTATTTTTCGTTCTCGCTACAGTACAAAATTGGAAGAAAACAAGAAGACTTAAAAGTTGGCTCTGCGTTGCATCGATACAGAACAAAAATTTTCGAAGTTAAGTAAACGGAATATTGTTCTGCAATGAACGCTACAGATATCTTCAAATGATACCATTAAAAAAAAACGATCCTGACGGTTCTCGAAATTAGAAAAACTAAGAGTCGCAAATTTTATTGATGTATAAATGTCAAAATTACCAGAAATTCTTGGCAGAGTTTCATAGATCTGCAGTGTATTATATCACTGGGGACATTCGATATTCGAGTGGGGATTATTTATATGTATTGTGACTCTTTGAACGTTGTCCTATTTTCATCTAGTATACACCTTGTAATGTAACATATGTATACGTGTATTATATATATATTTAATTGTCTAGACAATGCCACATAAATTTTCGTATCACTACTATGAAATTTACGTCAGTGATAACGATTCCCGAGTTGAATTTAATTTTCAGCAGCAGTACAAATTCTCGTTAAAGTATCTTAAATGCGTAAAAGCACAATTCAACTCGAGATAGCTCATTCGTACATTCACAAATGTATGTACACGTATATACACGCGTATGTTGTACTTACAGTATGATAAAGAATGATCAGTGGTTGAACATGATTACGGAAATGCGAACGAAGTGAATTTATTTAATGGATTAACTAAAAAAATGGAGTCAGAGAGAGGCGTTTCGAATCGAGATATAAAGCTTTTGCGCGACAATATTCTCTTAAATGTGATATGATGAATATATGTAAATTCAAAGAATGGGGAATGAAGTTATCGAATTATGACTTGACGCGGTGAAATTACTGACACAATTACGTACTGTAAAATCCGTTGACGAACGGCTTAGTCAAAAAGTATTATAAGAGGATCATTTATCTCTGCGACGCCATATCGCGATCTAAATTTCTTTCAGGAATGTACTCATTGGTACTTTGAGCAACGATTAGAATTATCGCTTAAGGCAACTTTTGCACCCTTGTAACCGTGATTCCTCTCTTTTCCTTACTTTGTTCTCTCTTTCTCCTTTCCAATTTGCACACATTTAAGCTCGTCTAAATGATATAAGAAAAATGAACAAAAATATGAAATTTTCAAGAGTTGTTACAAAACTTTTCGTATCAGAACGTTGTATGATATATATCTAGATTATAAAGTTGTTTTAAACTGCGTGCGCATATTTTTCTTCGCTTGCTTGTCTCAAATACCGATTTCAATGTCGTCTTATCTTTTTCCATTGATAATACAATCTTATAAATTCAAAATTCTATATAATTCTGTCAAAAGTTATATATACCTATTATATATTAAATTAAAAATTTTGCAATATTGTTTTAAAAACAATTAAGAATTTAGTTATATATAAAGCACGCGCGCGCAAAGGTTTAAAAGAAATATAATTCGATAATACAATCAGAAATATTGTTTGTATCTTCGAATTGCAACATCGCGCGTTTTTATTTAAAACTTTAGCGTTGCTTCCGCACAAAAGAGAATGCGTTCGATAGATTTAGAGAAACGTGTAATGTCCAGCTTTGCAATTCCTAAAACAAATGTCTAATAACATTAAATGATTAATTTAATGACTACTAAGTGAAATGGTTCTAAAACACAGCCCTAATGTGTATGACGTATTAAGAAATAGGACTTTCTAAAAAGACCTTTGGTTTCCTTTTCCAAATTGGAGTAAAATCGTCGTCGATATAGCGCGCCCATGCGCATTCCATCAATACGGATGTTTTCAAACTTAACAACAATACTAAGGTTCGCCGCCGTATTATATACAGACGCGGGACGGTTCCGCGCAAATATGATCTCCGACGCGGTGTAGAACTCGTGCAGAGTTTTCGCCATTTCATGCGAGACGGGAGTAGCATGTGCTAGCACGAATTATCATCCATATTATCCAACAAGAAGTTCTTCTCTTCCTTTTTCTTACTATTGCTCCTTGACACGTCATTTCGTAATTTCGGTTCAAAACACGGCTGCAAAAGAACGAGAAATTACTCTGTTATCTACTTGACAATCAATGTTTTCTATTTTGCAAAATTGACAAAATAAACTGAGGAATTCTCATTTAAATTGGTGCAAATTTAAAAACTTGACATGCAGCAAAATTTACTTCTCAAATAAATCAAACCATAATTGTGTAATATTTGTCAGTAATCGAAAAATATTAGTTATTAAAGCATTAGAAGCGTCTTTGTAGGAAGTCTTATTCTTAATATAATCGTCGTTTTTTAAAGTAAAAACAGATTTATATCGTGTTATATCGTGTTTTAGAACTGCGCGCGAAAAAAACAAATTTATAATCGTTGACATTATCATACAATTAACATCGTACGAGGCATTACCATTGATATACACAGACAAATCATTGAGAATTACAGTTCCAATTTAACCGATTGCTAAATCGGAATGTAAACAGATCCAGTCTTAGCATAATTCGATCGTTGACATTGCAAATCTACACATAAAGACAAAAACCGTGCTCATAAAGAAGATAGTTTAATTTAACCTTGCTCTTTCTTTAATTATGTTTTAAGATAATAAAGTAATTAATGTCAATTTTTTTCCATTGGTAAAATTCTGAAAATATATAATTGTAAAATTGAATAAAACAACAAGCCTATAAAGAGTTTTATAATGCATGTAGAATAATTGGCAATCATATTTACTCCCATTCATGATTAATATGAATTTTTCACAATCGTACAAAAAGTTTATAAAATCAACAAAGTATAAAATTGTTGATGAAAAATAATTAAATAAAAATAAGTATAGATAAGAGATAAATACATGATATAACAGTCTACTGTATGCAATATAAGTTCGACAAGATTATAACCGTATTGCATATGCATTTAATCAAAAAGTGATCGTGCGTACTTCATGTAAAAAGTTGAATAAGATAATTTAAATAATAAATAATTAAAAGAATTAATCACGATTAATACTATGCAATACTAATGCAATACTGTTCTGTCAGTTTAAAATGTTTTCAAGGAGACAGTTATGAAGTAGTATGTAATGAGAATGATTTCTCTTTTTTTTTTTGACTGAGAGATATACGCAAAAATGAGAACAAATTTTTAGGCAGAGAAATGACTTAAAAAATCATATTCGTAACAAACTAATTTGATATTTTCCTCGTAAAATAACAACATAAAAGCCCGTCTAAGTAAAAATAATAATGGCGTTGAAAAAAAATATTTTATTGTATTTTTAGATTCTTTAAGTTAAGAAACGTCGTAAAATTTAAATTACGTTCCTGTCAATCAGGCTAAAGTTTTTTTTTTCTATTAACTTATCATAATTACTTATCGTAATTAATATTAATGCAATAACCGCGCATTGCAAGGAGTTATAATTTTCGCCTCCGCAGCAAAGTGCGAAACGCAAGGAGGACGGGCATAGCGAGATTCGGCTTCAAGTTTCTTTAGCATCAGCAGAGTTAACGCGACGCACGCTATTAATTACATGGGGCGTTTTTAGATGGCATATCACTCACAGTTTCGCAGATATTCATGTTGCAGCAATTTTCTATGGTAATTTCGCACGGATTGTCTGGCCGAGATGTGAGAGGCGTAACGCCTTTACCGACCACGTAGTGCCTTTTGATTCGCGGTCGCCTCCGTAATTTGTTCACATAGTAACTGAGTATGGCGACTATTACAAGAAACAGACCGCTGAGGGCTCCGAATATCGGTAACAGCATACCGTTATGAAAACTATCGCTAAGCGTACACCTGTTGATATAATGCGATATTAATGTACTGCATTTGTGTATACTATATAAATTGCCTTAAAATTGCATGTTTTATCTGAACAGATAATTTTATTAAAAACTAATATTAATATTTTTAATTGTAATCTTTAAATTTCTAATTTCTTTTCTATTACGTTTGTTATTAAATATTAGAATATTTTTTTACAAAACATACTTGCACGAGGTCATGTTGTTAGGTAATCCGACGCGACTGCTCGCACAGATCTCTGCAAAGTCGTTCAACTCTTCACATCGAGTCCCTTTGGAATATTTACAGCTACAAAATGGTTTTCCATCTCGGACGGA
Source organism: Monomorium pharaonis (assembly GCF_013373865.1). Lineage (NCBI taxonomy): Eukaryota > Metazoa > Arthropoda > Insecta > Hymenoptera > Formicidae > Monomorium > Monomorium pharaonis. Next base: position 18,387,851 of record NC_050473.1, on the reverse strand, counting down.
ACATTCGCCGTCATGAAGGCAGTAATCATTGCAAACGTCCCTTTCACAGCGGGCACCACTAAACGTGCCCGTGCATTTACATTCGGGAAGTCCGCGTTGATTTATAGTACATGTACCATAGAGGCAGTAATTGTGACAAGAAAGTGAGAAAGAAATTTCGCAAAAGGATCCAGTGAACCTGCAAGAATTATACAAATTTTCAAATTGCTTAAATGTAGAAATATTTACCTAATTTAATGGATTATTTATTTATGAAATTCTTTATGTAATTGTATATATAGATAAATTTATTGAAAATTTATACAATAAAAATTAAATTAAAATTTAATATTAGTTTATACATCACTATTTCATTTTTGTTATAAAATTTTATTTAAATATAATTAAATTCTTTTCTGAAAAAGCTGCGATCAAGTTTGATTTCATTCAAAATGCTAAATTTCTATCAATATAAATTTATACAATATAAAATAATTTTTATATAAACAAAATTTATATATATTAAAATTTATCTCAGTAACATTTATTCAATAATTTGTTTGCATGCTCTCTCACCCTTCTCAAACTACTTACCCTTCTTTACATCTGCATGTATTGTCTGTTTTGTTCAGATATCCGTCGTTTAGGCAGTTTTTGGAGCTATTGATGGTCACATCCGGTTTCTCTGTGATTAGATAGGACGGTACAGGTTGTACAGGAAGCACCGATAGATGTGGCTCCTTCTTTATCGTCGCGCAATCGATCCGACGGACGTTATCGCGCGTCACGATACCAGCCGGAGAGAGATGATGCTTCCTGGGATCGTCATATGACACAAACTTGATCAAATTATCTTCAGCCTTAGTATTCTTTGGCATAGCCCAGACCGTACTGGACACCGGATCGGACCAATATATCGACTCGTTATCCACCGCCAGATAAATCGGCTGCTGATGATTCTGTTGGAGCAATAACTCCCGCTGGCTACCATCCAGATTACTGCGCCCGATGTTGAAGGGGACACCCTCGGCGTCATCAATCCAGTAGAGCTTCTGCTCCGCGTGGTCGATCGCGACTGCCACGGGCTCGTAGAAGCTCTTAATCAATGTCCGATTGATGACAACTGTCCGATCACTACCATCGAGATTAGAATACTCGATGCTGGGATGCGACTTGTTGCTGTTCGTCCAGTATATGCGGCTGAAGAAATTAGCTTCGATTAGCGTCAATTATCTATCGTTTCTTTTCCATCTTCGGTTCGGTACCAGAAGAACACGAAGTAAATATGAGAAATTTATTTCGTGTTAATAATGCATATTAATCATGCATATTAAAGAGTAAATTTCATTCGATATATAAATTCGTAAAAATATAAAATTTTTATAAAGATTTCAACTATGTAATAATATTTCTTGTTTTTTTGCAGAATATAATAAATATTGCTGTATAAAAGATTTCTTTGATAACATAAAATGGACAAGCGATCAAAATATTTTAAGCTAGAGAAACATCTTTTCCAAGCACACATTTTCAGCTGCGCTATTATTATTTTTTTCTATTTTGTTATAAAGTATTCGCTGACAATGCGAGATGGATAAATGTATTATTGCTGCGACAGCTATCCGTATGGAATTTATTCCTGGACTTTACTTTTTTTCGTTTTGTTTCAATGTAATATGGATAATTTTGTATCATATAATATTAATTTATATTCATGATATGAAAGATACCAATTAAATTATCTGACATTTTTTCGTGATTTTTATTAATATTCTAAATTTTTTATAATTTCCATGACCGTTTGACATTTTTCGACTGTACGAATGGGTCAGCGGATGAGAGAGATAATCCTCCTGACGCAGGACATTGTAAATGGCACACCTATTACACACGTCGAGGGCGATGCCACGTGGACTGTTCCCGGTGAGATTGTGCAGGACGACAGGATCGCCCGGTTTACTTTCCCGCGGTATGTGCATCTTCGCGATGATGTCCTTTACGGGGTCAACCCAGAACAGAGTGCGCGACGACGTGTCGAAAACCATTCCATCAACGTGCATTCTGTTCTCTTCTACACACAAACAATTTAATCTGATGTAACAACCACGTAAAGATATCCCATAAATCTTCTTTACATCTCACGGTAAACACGCATTTACTTCGAGTGACTTCGGCAACAGATTTCCAAGGAGAAAGATACGCACGAATTTTTCAATGTTAATTTATGTATCTTTGTTATGACATTTTAGAGATTGTGTTCCTTCACGAAAGAAATGAAAAATAAAAAGTCCTCAATACGTAATCAATGATACTAGTCGTGAAAAAACTCACGCGATAAATCTTTCCGATTTACAATTATGTCATTGACATAAATGACAAAAGTGACAAAAAAAAACGTAAATTAAAGTAAATAACTCTCCGTATATCTCTCCGTATAACTCTCAATAAAACCGGTTTAGTTGGATCGCGTAAATGCCTATGAAACACACAGCAAATTTCGTGGAATTTTTTAAAAATTCGCCTTATCAAGCAAAAGCGATTTTGACATTTGTGTAAACGTAGATCGCAAGAATCGCGTTCGCGTGAATTTTGATAACTTCTGCATTTTTTCATTTTCGTATTACAACAAACTCGTGGGTAAATATACGATTAATTAATCAGTGAAAGAAAGAATAATTTCTCAGATATATAACACATATTTTATAAATATAATCATTAAATATAATAAGCAAATTTTATGTAGACAAACAATGATAACTAGAGCAAAAAAAATTATGAATTTTTTTCAAATATTTTTAAAAATATCTGCGAGAATGTTAGAGAGGATTTGCCCGCGTTATAATAATTGCAAAAATTAATATGCGCATTCTGTACTTACTCTTCAACAGAGGGGTTGAGACAAAATTTGCCTCAGGAAGGAGGAATATAGACACGTTGCTAAATGTAGACACATTCTTCCCTTCTTTCTTCTTGCTTACGTCAGACAGATACATTGTTCGAGTAGTGTCGTCGTACGTTATTCCAGCCAATTCAACGGCTTCGTCGATGCCAGCGATGTCCATAGATGTACCGTTACGCGCGAAATACTCGATTTCGTTACCGATCGCCACGGCCACGTCTGCAGGAAGAAGAATCCTAGTTTGAAATTTGATCTTAAGAAAGTGGATTAATAAGTTGAATATCAGATGTCTGATATAATACAAGAAATAAGAAGAAATGTCATTTTTCGGTCAAAGCAAATCTTGGCGCTTAATAATAATTTCATATCTATTATTAAAAACATATTCTAATTTCTAGTTACAAACTGCGTGCTTACAAGCATCTTAAATCTTTTGAGCAATAAGTTTACAGTATAATATTTTAAAATATTTCAACATTGTTTGCTAAATTTAACGATTAAATTAATTTTCAGCTTCAGATATTTTTAGCTTTATACGAGTGCGTTTTAAGTATTCTGATAATCATATCGGTATTCGCATGATCCGCTTTAAAAAATAAATTAGCCGATTTCAGTTGAATAAAGCTAGATTTAAAGTTCCAAGAATGATAATAGAAATTAAACAAACAATTCATTTTAATTAATCAAATTTTATTTATAAATTAGAAAAAATTTGTATTGTTTTTGCGAATTTGCTTGAATGAATAGCAAAAAGATCGCAATTTAATTTATAAATCATTACTCTTGAACTCTTATCATCAATTAGTCAGAAAGTAATTTAGATCGTAATTCGTTATTGTGATTATGTAATCATTGTGTCAAGTGAACCTTGTGCAGCGCTCAATATCAGCGATAACGCGGTATCGAAGAAAAATACTTTCGTGGCGATGTATTTTCGCGTTAATTCTCGTGGAACTACGATCGCACGTCGCACGCCACTTGAGAATCTGTAGCATTTCTCGCACAAAACGTTTACGCTTTGATCTATTATATTTATCGAATATTTATATACAAAAAATGTCTACAAAATTTATAAAAAATTACCGCAAACAGCGTTATCTACTAATACTGTGTGATATATAAACGAATTCTAGCATGTTTTTCTCATGATATTTGTTTCAACAGGGTTCACATTAATGAACATTAAATATGAACATTAAATGAATAGGCAGATGCATTTTCTAAGTGCTAATATCGGGACTGTAAAAAATGCCGTAAATTCGTAAAGAACTATCATCGTACAATCTTTTTAACATAACAAAAATTCTTTTCGTTGCACTATATGTTGTATCCTCATTACCGAATAACTTTTAAGTCATAATAACTAGAAATAAAACTTGACAACAATGATAAAGCTTATTTTAAGTGTTGGATAATGGAAGCAAATGGACTTGCTTACTTTGTAAATTTACCATGCATTCTCAAGCGATAAACGAAAACGTGGAAATGGATTTTTACTGTGTCATGTTGTATGCATATTGTAATCGATGGTTGCGATATGTTTAATGAGTTAGATAAACGACAAGAAATGACAGAGCAGGAATGAAAGAGAGACAAAACTAAATAACTTCTTAAGTGTTGCATTTCCGCGTTATCTACTTCGTGCACGTAGACATGCAATTCGATAAGATATCGTGGTAGTGTATTTTTTACTGTTAGACAATAAGTTTGTTCTTCTTAACTAAAATTCTGACTCTTTTCCAACAAAAAATAAAAGACAAGACAAAGATGAAACATACAAGTACTAATTGTAAAAAAATTTATATTATTATATTATTATATTTATAGTTTTATGTAACCATGTAAATTGCTATTAGTTATTGTCACTAGATAATTAGTAAGCGAATGTTAAAAAATATTACAGTCACAATAATTGATTGAATTTATTATAAAAACGTTAATTTTATTTTTACTATCCGTATCTCTCTTGAGAGATATTTTACTACATTAATATTTAAAATTGTTATAATACATAGTAAAATTTTGTTAATTATAGTATTGATAGAACTTTTCCGGTACAGCTAAAAAACCTGATCTGAAGTATCCCTTAGGAAAATTTACTTTAAATGAAGTTAAAGTTTTCAAAATTACCTTACAAATCTAAAAGTTTACTGAAGAAATTTTTAGGTAATTTAAAGTATTTAAAAGATTAATCTAAAGTAATTCAAGTCTTATCCCAAAGGATAAAGCTTCGCATTATGAAACCTACAGTTTGTCGAACAACAATCGAGAGCATGCACTGCGAGCTTATTTGACAGATTGACGCAATGCATCAAGGAAATTGTCGGGGAAACGTCCGTGTTGTCTTGCACAAGAATTATCACGCGTCAGCGTAAATCAGTCTCTCGGGATTCATCTGATTTTTATAGATTATCTTGCTTCTTTTTTTCGCAGAAAGTTGTCAAGTCATAACGGAAAAGTAACGCGGTCACGCCCGCGATCAGTGTTATCGCGAGATGAGCGATAATTATTTTGACGATTTCTTCGCTCCAGTGTCAAAACAATTATCATAACGAAATTAATAGAGTATTTGCGACCATTCAGATCAATTGATACAAAAGTGTATTCAACACCACAAACGATGCACGATTTATTAACATTAAATGCGCAATATTCCCTCCCCCTTTCTCTCTCTTTCTCTCTCTCTCTCTCTCTCTCTCTCTCTCTCTCTCTCTCTCTCTCTCTCTCTCTCTCGCTCTCTCTCTCTGACGCTCATTGTAATTAAAATAAAGCGACATGTTTTCCGAGGACAGAAATAATAGACAGAAATAATTTTCAGCATGAAAAGCTTGACTTTTAATAGCAATAAAAGAGAGATATATATAATGCTTTATTACTATTTTGCATCCCAATGTTTTCCAGTTTTTTTCATATTCCGGAACTTGAAATCATAAATAATATCGTGCTCATTATCGTTTATATGCACATCAGATTTAATAACTGTCCGATTGTAATTAAGTTACCGTGTGAGCCAAACAAATCTGTTTCTCTTCTTCATACCGGTTTGTTATGCAGAATGCACTGCAAAATGTCGTAGACGTCGCGGCCGATCCTTAATGCGGCCTCCTTTGATTATATATTATGAATTACTTATTTGTCCTGTCGAGTTATAACGTAACGTCGTTAAAAATCTATACTTGGGGTATACTAAAAATATCTTATTATCCGAATTATTTGATGAATCTTGCACAGAGATACAGATTTCTTTAGATTTAATAAAATTCATTAGAAACAAAGAAATATATGCTTTGGAATAATCGAACAAAATGATTTATTAAATTAAAGAAAATCTTTTTCTCTCTGTGTGTGTGTGTGTTCGAACTTGATATATATCGGCTAGCAAATCGTATACCCAAGACAAATATTATTACATAGTAAAAAATATTTTGTATTTATGTTAACATCAATCTTTGTTAAAATTTTTATTTTAAAATTCAACACATTTTCCTGTTACTTTAACATATTGCTGTTGTTTTAATTCAAGTGAAGTATTAAATCATTAGAATAACTGAAAAAGTGTAAAAATAACGTAATGTGCACGTATTTTTAATTTTACACAATAAACATGTTCCTTATTTTCAGTGACAGAATTTATCTGTTAAAATTGGTTAAAAAAAATGTTGAATTTATTCCATAATATAAGAATAACTGTTATTTCTCGACGTAATGTCGTGATATGTTACATTAACATTATACTAGTGTTAAATAACATATTACATGTGTTGCTTTGATATAATTTTCTCATAAAATTGTTTCCATAAAAATTACGTCGAGTTATAAAATTTACATTTATTTTTATGTTAAAGTATAACATAATATTTATGTTGCTACTTAACATAAAATATATGAAATTAACAGAAAAATTTATGTGGGCCGTTTGGGATGGTTTTCGACGAGTACTTGGAATGTCATTATTCCAAAAAGTAATTTTCCTGCGATGTGAGAGACGTGATATCATTTGGAGCGCAAATTCCCGTACGCAGTAAAAAAATTATGTTAAATTCAATAAATTTTTTTGCAGAATTATTTTTTGGAATAATGACATACCGAGTACTCGTCGTTTATCGATAGTGTTTTTCAGCAGGCTTCGCAAAATCCGCGACTCCGCGGAATTACTCGTCTAGAAACATGCGCAGAGCTTCTTGAACCAGTTACCGCGCCGCTGGAAGGCAAAATGGAAATTAGGCACGTGTTTCGTAACGCGTCGTCTTATTTACACGTCTCAAGTTCATTCATTTTTTTCTGCCTTATTTTTCTCGTACGATAGAGCATACGTGACATTCTGCACATACATAAAAAAAATTTCGCTCAAGCGAAAAGATTGTTGCACACGAAACGGCGCAATAATTTTTATTTACATATCTTCTGTTTGCCAAAAGAAATATTCGCCGATAATACATCATTATTCATGCAGCGAATCAAAAAGAAGTGTGTCTAGCCGCCGAAATAATCGTGTGATTTCTTTCGAGACTAATCAATCATCTTCGAGACTGCGAGATGATCAAGCATACTTGACTCTGTTTACAATTTTAGTCTTAATAATTAAAAAAAATATATATATATATTTTAATCGCATACATATAGATAAGAAAGGGGGAGAGAGAAAAGGAGAAATCGAATCGGCGCGCGTCAAGAAGAAATTCTAAATCATAATTAATTAACTCTATTTATAACTGTCAGGCTCAGTAACTTAAAATATATATTAATGTATATATTAATAATCGTATAACACATAGATCAATCGAGATATAATTTAAAAAGAGAAAGAGAGAAACTGGCGCCATGCAAGGAGGAAATTCAAGATCGTGTAAATAATTGCGTCTCGAGACGCGGATAATCCCCGATTACGTAATATTATTATTTATATTATCACGCGTGGTCCGCACGACTTTGATCTTTGATAGCTGATGCCTTTTCTAAAGCGTGTTAGCGCCAACGTTCAAATGCACATACCACATTGCGTATCGATTATCCTATGCGTATTAACAACGCAACGAGATGGGAATGAACCCTCGACCCCGGATTTTTAAGTGATCTCGATTGATTTCTATTGTACACGCTCTTCCCCTTCTCCCCCCCCCTCTCTCTCTCTCTCCTAATTATTTATTGAATTGTCACTTAGTTTTTCTTTTTCTAAGCATCTTCTTAAATCTAATACGTTATGTAATATTATATCTATTTCTTTTTTTCTGTTTTCTACCTCACATTCTTTCTGCTGCTAATTTTATTGTTATTTTAAAAAAATTATTTTATAGGTGTGTTACCAGAGGATCTGCCTACACTGTAAAAAATTTTTGTAAAATTACAATTATAATAGTGGGTAATTTTGAGACCAACTATAATAGTTGTAAATTTGTATATAAATTTCGCAATAATTTCTTAAATCGTTTTTTACACTTGTGTATACACCGTAAACAAGACATATTAAATTATTTTTACTTGTATACTGCAAAATTATGGACACGAGAAAATTTACAACTATTATAGTTGGTCTCAAAATTACCCACTATTATAGTTGTAATTTTACAAAAATTTTTTACAGTGTAGAAGTGTAATAAACGTCCAATTTCTTTCTCTCTCTCTCTCTCTCTCCCTCTCTCTCACGTTGCCAGAAATCAGAAACTGGCTCAAGGTACACGATATAGTCGCTTTCCATTTCCCGTTACCGCGAATGAGATAAGGTCGTGGGGTCGTGCCGGTCAATATGCCTCGCGAAGAAACGGGCCGAGCGAATCCCGAAACGTCGTCGCCGCGGGGAATTCCCCCTCGCGTAGAAGCGACGAACGCACCGAATTTCCATGACCTCCGACATCGACATTGAAACGTGACGAGGACCTCGCGACGATCTCCGCCCGTTCCCCCGCTACCCCCCATTGGCAACGCGGGCGCGCGTCCGTCAACCCCCCCGGCTGTGACATTCGTTACGTAAAACAGGTGTAAAGGGCAATTGGGAAGGCTATTCGGGCGCGGGCGGCCGCCGCCGTCGTTCGGTGTCGGCGTCTTCGGCTCGCGCCTCGCTTTCGCGCGCAAAGAACGGCTATAGGCGCGCGAGAGCGAGAGCGCGTGGTACGCGCGCGCGCGCCAAAGTGGCGTACGTGACGGGCTGCCGCGGGTGAATGGAGTCGGCGCCCGTGCACCAACACGCGGCCGCGCGTACGGACACGGGGCCGGCGATTGGTAGTGGTTGGCGCGCGTACGTGCGCGCGCCCGGCGGCCCGATATTCGATCCCCGGCCCGGTCGCGTAAATCGCGCAATACGTTTACCGGCACGGGGGAATAATCCCGTCACCTGGTCGCAACTCCGTCTCTCTCTGTCATCACTGATGACTTTGCTTACCCCAGGACCGGGCGTACGTCCACGAGGCGCAGACCACGAGGAGCAGCGTCAGGAGAAGGTGGTGTCGCGTCGTCGTCACGGCGGGGATCATGACTGGCAGTCGTTCGGCATTCGCGTGGACCGATCGTGGATGACGGGAGCACGGGGCACGGGCGACACGGAGCGCGTAAATATCTCACTCTGGCCTCTCCGGCGAGCGCACCGGGGGTGCATGCGTCGACACGCGTCCTCACTCCGTGGCGGCCGTGCGCGAACTGACCGAGGAGGTCGGTCGCGCGCGCCGCGCGACTCCGCTCCGCTCCGAATCGGCGGCGCCGGCGACACGCGCGCAGCGCGCAGTGCCGTGGCCGCCGAATAGAGAAATCATTTCGAATCATTCGTCTCGGCTGGTTCCCGCTCTTGTTAATTGTCAAGAGCAATTGCTGCCTCGGCTTATTATGCACTAAAGACAAAAAAAAAAAAAAAAGATCTTGTAATCTCAACAAAAATTATACATGTGTCAATTTAAATGACGGAAGTGGAATTTGCAATTTCTATACGTGACAGCCAAAATTCTAGCAGATACAAAAATTAGCGGTACATTTTAATTGTGACATCGAGAGATCTGTCTGTATCAGCGAAAAGATTTTTGGAATGTAGAAACGCGATATTTATACAAATTTTATAATTATATATATTATATTATACAAAAACGTGTATTTTACATACTAAACTCTTTCGCTAACACTGTAATAGCACTGTAAATAAGTAACTCAAGTGGCATCAACTTTTATAACAATAAATAACTTTTGACGCCAGAAACAGTCAAGATTTTTGCATTCGTCCAATATTATATAAATATTACATAACAGAGTGGCATGTCGCTAAAATATTTTTAACGAATCCATTAATTCTGCGATCGGAAATCTTAATTTATTCAAGATTATTGTTTTACGTATTCTGATTTTAACCTTTTCAGAAAAACTTTTTTTTTTAATTTGGTGCCTTTTTCTCTTCATAAAAATTTTTTGGTCATAAATTGGTCATAATTTTATTTTTTATATTACGATCACCTAATCACTATGGAGAGAGTGTGTGTTATCAAGCGTTTTATAATATGCTCTTCAGCTGTGCCAAGGTCTGAATCGAATGAATTGTTCGCAAGGAATCACAGGTCATGGGCAGATCATTCTGTTCATTAATATCTTCGTGAGAAAAAACGCTTTAATTATCGTTAATTGGTAAACCGATAAATATTTATTAAATTTTATTATTATATATCTGATTATATTGTACCGAGAGATATAAATATAATGTTTCCGCGCCGAAATAAACACGCGGCAACAGTAAAACAAACCATATAGTATATCTATATATGTTATAGCAGCCCTTGTAAAACATCTAAGATTATCAAATCTCAGAAACGGTTGGGCCGATAAAGTTCTAAAGAGTCAAATTACTTGAAAATCATGCTTGCCTTTGATAATTTTTTATGATATAATGAATAAATGTACGAAAGTAAAGTTTTGAGAGATATTTATAATACACGATATATAAAGAATAAAAATTATATTTTTTAACAAATATATATATTGCTGAAAACATTAAATCTAGCTCACTTTTTTTTTATTCGATCCATTGTGTAGAAATTTATCTGCTAACAAGTTTTCTAAAGATTTTTTGCTAAAAATCGTCAATGTAATGATATCTTGATTTTTAATAAGACTTAAAATAATAAATTGCAAATTAACTGGTCTTTTTTAAATCTATGTAGAATACAAATTTAATTAAAATGTCTTTTTTTTTACTTAAAAATATAATTAAGTTTTATTTCCGTTTGTTCATTGATCGATGCAGTGATCCTACTGTTATAATTTTTGACATAACATGTAACGCTCGCAAATGATTTCTCGCTAGCCCTGCATTGAAGAAAATTGTTGAGAATATCTGTTGCGTCTCTATGACAACCACATTTACATGCATGTAAAGCAATAATATCCTCCGACCATTGAACTAGAATACTACTGAATAAACGCACACTGCCCATATTACTACTGTACATATATCAAAGTTTCTGTAGAGAGACAGCATTTCTCAGGAGATTATATGGCCGGTATTCAAATTGGTCCTTATATTTAACCGTTAAATCTTAAAATATGTTAAATCCATTACCGAGTTGTATTAGCATTAAGACATTACTCAAGATAATCTTGAAATAAGAAGTAAATATGAATAGCGACTTTTCTTTTTTAAAATGTGTTAAGTCAATTATCGAGTTGTAATTAGCATTAAATATTACTTACGTAAGATCTTGAAATAAGAAATAAATATAAATATCAACTTATCTTTCTTATTCGCCTTGCGCGTGTACGGTAGATACTCTGTACAGTCCTTATCAAAATTTTAAAAAAGTGAGATTCAACTAGAAACGTATGAAAGGGAATTTTTTTTTGAAATAGTGACTTTCTGGTTACATTTTTTTAAGTGTTTCGTAGAAAGATGTAAAATAACATAAGATAGCACAAATCTTAATATATCTTAATATATCATTTTTCAAATAAGATAATAAAAAATTCATCATTAAAATTTATAATCCTTCTTTATTGTAAAATGATATTCATTCTATCATAATAAAGTAATAGAATCTATACAACAATTTAAACTTAAAATTTTACGCTTTATCATTTCATTATTATAAAATTACAAATCTCATCATTAAGTTCAGATTATCGTTTTCCTTCTGAAACTGACTTAGAGCCGGTTGTTCCAACTTCTTGGTAAACTTACCTACCAGGTAAGCATATATGTGTCTATCTTTCTTTTCTTAAATAAATAAAGACAAACATATATTTATCTGATAAATAAGTTTACCAAGAAGTTGAAACAACCGACCCTTAAATGAACGTTTGATTAAGACTGTACTGAGACAGACACATAAGTGTCTCCTGAGAGTCATTTCTTTCGACAGACCAGCGACGTGACAGCGCGCGTTTCAGTAATGCAGTGTCACCAATACAAAAGAAAAAGCATTAATATGTGCGCACATTAGAGTTATAATCAATTTTGCACAACGGAAGAGGATCGTTTATGAATGTAAAGAGCACAAATAAATAACTTGGATAATGGAAAAATTTCAAACCTCCTTACTTTACTTTGTTTTAATTAATTTCCTTACAAAGATAAAAAGTCGCGACATTTATTACAAAGTAAAGTTGTTGCACGCATTGACGCAAATTGATATAATAATTTAATAAAAAATATAGTTACATCATGTATGTACTAATAATAAATTTAAAAAGCAAAGATGCGTTTCTCGATGTGACATGTGCGTGTGATATTTAGTCGTTTTTTTTATTATATACACAATTTATTTAATTATATAAACAAAATATTTCATTATTTGTCACTTATTATTTATTATTTCTTATAATAATTTTCTACAGTAAGTTTATCTCTCCTTTAAAAGCAGCTCGACACTAACAACGCATTTTGGGCATCAAAACGTAAATTTTTTTTAGAATAAATATGTTTTTCACGTTTATTTCTTAGCGAGCTTTCTTTGCAGCAAATCAAATCAGATTACGTAACCGTAACAAACACGTAAACGGAGGAATTCTGGATGACGAATTTCCATTTACATTGAATGCAAATTGTACGTCATTTTAAGTCTTACAAATCAACCGCTTAATATTCTTCGACATTTCCGATTCGATGCGGATTCACTTCAGAAACGAATTGAAAATCTGATACGCGATCGATTGCTACGTCACTGCAATCGCGTGCAACGGCACGTGGCCGGCACGCGCCAATTTTTGTTTCGCGCTTCCATTTAAGGATGTATGTATGCCACATTTTAAAGTATCAAAGGATGTTCAAATATTATAAATTTTTATATATTATGTTTGCATATTTGTCTAAGATTTAAGCAAATTTTCTTATTAGTTTAAAAGTTATTTTTTTTGCCTGTGTTTACCTTTCTTGTGTAAAAATTCTTGTGTAAAATATTTTGTAATTTATTGCAAATTTTATGAGAAAATAACATTACAAATTAAATAAAATTTCATACATACATTATACAACTCTAATAAATATTCATACAAAAGTTGCATCCAATTGTTTTTTCTATATTATTTGTTTGGCTGTTTAGTAAACAGTTATTTACCTGCAGCAAAACAGACTTTTGCAGCATGCGTCATTGTTATCACATTTTTCAGTTTTTTTTCTTTGTAGCTGTTTAAAAAAATTCGGGCACAAGCCGTTGCACGTGATTGCAGTGACGTAGCAATCGATCGCGTATCAGATTTTCAATTCGTTTCTGAAGTGAATCCGCATCAAATCGCTCGTGAAATGTCGAAGAATATTAAGCAGTTGATTTGTAAGACTTAAAATGACGTACAATTTGCATTCAATGTAAATGGAAATTTGTCATCAAGATCGAAATTTACAATCAAAAGTTGTCATTGATTCGAAAAAAAAACTTGAAACTTGAAGTTTTTAAATTTGGATAACTTTTAGATTGTAAAACGCAATACAAAATTTGTAAATGACGGAATTCACAGGTAAATGACGAAAATAAAAACGGAAAAAGCAACATTTTCTTCACTAAAAAAAACACTTTTTCTTTAAATAATTTAATCCTACTAATATTTTTAATTTCCGAAACACACAATTATCTCTCATGTATACATTTTTATTATCTCAATTTATTTTTAATTTTTTAAAAAATTGGCAAAAATTGTTTATTTATAATTATTTATACTATAAACTTTGTTCATTTATTTACAATAAAGTAAGAATAACTATTGACATCACAAATACGTATTTTTTATTCTTAGATAAGATATGTTATCCTTATAATAATATTACAATAATACTGTAATTGAAACCTAACTCAATTAATTTTTATAAGTACATTGCAATTGAGCTTTCATAAATTACAGTACTACAAGCTCCACAGCTGATAATAAGTACTCTGATTGTCTATATTATCGACATAAGGTTAACTTGTTCCGTTTTACAATTGTAATATTTAAATATTTCAAAAAATACACTAAAACTTCCATATTTTGATATCTCCTTAAGAATTTTTCAAAAAATTAAATAATTTCTGTCTATGTAGAAAGAGAACTTTCAAACTGCAATAGCAGTACCTCAAGATGCACTTAGTCTTAAGCTAAAAAATTAATATACATAATTATAAAATCTATCGTAAGAAGAAATCTCTTTTTTTTATAACTCGCGAATCTGATAATAAAAAATACATAATTTCCTTTTTTTTTTTTAAAGAAGTTTTATCATCAGAAAAATCTTACATACGTAAGAAAAAACAATATAAAAATTAATAAGATAAATGATATTTCAGAGTAATCGAATATTACGCCAATGTCACAATTAAGTGATGTCGAGGGAAAGTCGGGAAAGCGAAAGTCGGCGGGAAGATCGCTCAGTTCGAACGATACTTCCGAGATGATGCGTGATGATATAACGAATGTATCCCGGAAGTAAATAGCACAGCGAATAATCGCACTACGGATTACAAATAATTCTAAACAAGAAACAAACGGAAATTAAAATCGTAACCGTACGCCACACCGACATAAAACATCTCTTTTCACTGATTAAAAAACTCGTGATATTTTCATTTCTCTACAATCAGTAGATCAAATCGTTCCACTAAAATCACGTTTGAAAATAATTTTACAAATTTGTTTTCCCGAGTCACGTCTTTTCGTTGTAATTATTAAATTCATAACTAATTTATAAAAACGTTTAAAAGTGTCCCTTCGAAATCCTCCAAATATTACAAACGTGATCGCTTAAATCCACATCACTGACCGGAGAGGTAAGTAGAGTCGGCGCGAATTATCTGAGACTTTACTCGAACGATAAAGGTATCATCCCACGGGAGAACGCGGTCTCATTTACTGAGTCTTCCGGCTCCGGATCCTCTCAGGACGGCGCCGACGGTAGAACGCGAGAGAAACGTCGCTCACGGCGAAGCGAGAGCGGCCCGGAGCGACGACGACGAGTACTAGGCAAGGCAGACAGGCAAGGCAGGCAAGCGTATATTATTGATCAATAAAAGCATGAGCACCCGTGCCGGCGGTGGCGGCGGCGGCGATGGTGGCGGTGGTGGCGGTGGTGGCAGCTGTCACTTTCTCTGCTCGTTTTTACGTAGCGCGCGCGGATACACGCGCTCGCCGCCGCGCGCGCGGAACCGTGTCCCCGGTGCCAGGCAGCGGCACGCGGAGCGATCCTCGCGACCCTGCTGCTGGTCGTCCCGTCCCGACGACCGCCGCGGTGGTGCGTCGTCGCGTTTTGAGGTGGTACGTGTAGGCGGTGTGCGTGACGCGACGTATGCGAGCACGCGTGATAAGCACGCGCCACTCGTCTCTCTCTCTCTCTCTCTCTCTCTCTCTCTCTCTCTCTCTCTCTCTCTCTCTCTCTCTCTCTCTCTCTCTCGGTCGCTTACGTGCTCTCGGCGTATATATACGTATACGGGAAATATCCACGAAGGGTGAGACGCCGGTCGAGAGAGGAGGGGGGATAGTAGTGCGAGAGGGGGCACGGTGGAGTAAAGAGAGAAAGAGAGAGGGTGAGACCAGGGGGGGTGCGCGAGCACGGAGGGAAGAAACGGGAAGAAGGAGAGAGACAGAGGGAGAGACCGACGTGCTACGACATGTGTCCGTGCTGAAGTAATCGTGTCCACGACCGTGCCGTCGTACGAGGGTGCGCCTTCAGGCAGGGTGACCGGCTCTCCGCGGGAGAGGGGGGCGGGTGAGAGAAGGACAGAGGGAAAATTGTCGTCATCCCCTTCGTGGTGCCGTTCCTCGGGGGCGCTCGCTCGCTCGCCCGCTCGCTCTCTCTCGCCGTCGTCTACGCGGGACCACCGATGCAGACCTTACGGAAAAAAAACAGTCCGTGCAAGTGTGAGTAGAGAGCGAATTTTCGTCGGAGTTTCTCTCGGACTCGTGTGCCCGTTTCGCAAGTTTCTCGCTCGCTCGCGATCACGAAAAAGAGAGTTCTACGTGTTTCCTTTCCCCGTCATCATCCCCGACGACGAGACGACGACGGGTGCTTCTGGTGACACCCTGTAGATCCGCGAGGGGTGGTTAGGGGTGCCACGTAATATGGCTTCCTCGTGTCGCTCGGAGGGAACGTGTTGCTCCGGGCGCATCATACGATTTCGCAATTTGAGACGCGGCTGACACGCGTCTTGTGCGGCGCAAGGGTTGTGAGAAGTGGATTCGCGAATTTCGCTCGCGAAGACCGGAAGTGGTTCCTCAAGCTCGCGCGACCGTTTACCGACCGTGCGACACCGCCGCGATTGCGCGTGACGCCGACAGATGTCGCGGGCTGTGCCGTACGCGTGTTCTAGATTACTACTAGACTACCCTTTTAGCGAAAGACAGCGCGAAAACGTGCTTATCCTCTTATTCGATTAGGCGTTTAATTGAAATCATAAAAGAATGTCACGGGAAACAGGGAGATCTCGTTATGGATACGAATCGGAAAATAGTCTAGCGAAGTTTACCGCAAAAACACGCCGATTTTAAGTGATATACATCGACATCTGCGTTTCCTCATTATATATTCAAAACTAAAACGGTCGATAGTTGTCCGATTATGCTTGTGAAATGTAAAGGTGGCATTAACTGCAAAAAGGGAAGTAAAAAATGTCATTAAATGAAATGCAAAATCGCAAGAAATTACATAGGAAGATGCACTTCATATAGACAATTTTTTGAGTCACGTGGCAACGATTCTTCTCTCTTCCCGTTTGTTCCATTGATTGCACCTGATTTTCTGATGTTGTCACATATTCATTTTTGCAATGATCATAATTCTTTTCTAAGTACGCTAATACAGCATATCCGTAAATAAGCAGGTCAAGTTTGAACGAGAGCCGGACTTCTTCGATCCAAGCTTTTTTTGCGAAAATGTCAAGAGTGGTCTTGTTGCGATAAAAATATTTTCACGACGATACACCAAGTTTTCCGATACGTTTGGTTGCTGTGTTGTCGCATGCATCGCAGATCGGGCAACACACATTTATAGAGTAACTTCAGTATATATGCCTATCGAAAACTTAATTCGTCACACATTATTTACTGTGTTCAAATAAATTGTATCAATAAAAGCTTTGCTTACTGTCTACTATTATAAAAAATTTTAAAAGTAAAGTATTAATTTTCTTATATTAAAAAAAACTTAGAAATTCTTAGAACGAGATGTATAGTCATTCGTGACAATCAAACTAAATAAGGAATACAAAAGCTAATCATTTCTATTTTGGTGCACTCCAACTCTCTACACTTATGTAACAAAATAATCACTAAGCCTTTTATACTCCCTATAGAGAGAGCAATCATTTTAGATTGTTATACATCGCTGCGCTACTCACAACACTGACAAATTCAATTCACTCTATTATTGAAACTTAATAACAGTAAACTAAAATCATAACGCAATATATTTTAAAAGATGTTAACTTTTTAACTTGATTAAATTTCTTCATTTCAAGTTATTTATGCATTTAACTTACATGTATATAATACTTAAACTTCAAACATTTATAATACTTGACTAAAATATATTAATAATTTAACTGAAGATATTTAATCAAGTTGAAGAATTTAACCAAATTAACAACTTTTTTCTCAGTGTGCAGCACAAAGGCATATAACGTAGTGGTTGCGCGAGTAAATCATCTTCATCCCTTTTACTTTTCCTAACTTCTGCGACGTAAACACTGGAGTTACTTTATATTGTTACTATAAAATGCAGCTTGATTTCAAAACTTGATTAGATCGGAAGAAATCCGATGAAATTTCAGAAACATTAAATATGATGTCTTTGGATCCAACCCCAAGAAAAATATACGCAAGTGAAAGAGAGAGAGAGAGAGAAAGAGAGAGAATCGTAGTCGATAAAATAATTAACAATGCTCCTTCATCTTGTCGCGCGTCTCATCTCACGCGGGCCGCAACAATAATTATTGTTGAAATGGAGGTGCGGGACCAACAAGTGCGATGCAGGGCGCATCTGGCGCACGAAAAGCAAGAGGAGAGAAGGAGGAAAGAGCCGCGATGAAAAGTTGGATTGGTACCGGACGTATATACACCACTTCAAGTGCCGCCAGTTGGCGTTCTCCACTCGAAGGCTACGAGTGCCTTCGAACAAACGTCAGGGCAGTCTTCGG
The DNA here is from genome assembly GCF_013373865.1 of Monomorium pharaonis. Taxonomy (NCBI): domain Eukaryota; kingdom Metazoa; phylum Arthropoda; class Insecta; order Hymenoptera; family Formicidae; genus Monomorium; species Monomorium pharaonis. Next base: position 18,369,416 of record NC_050473.1, on the reverse strand, counting down.
TCATTAAATTCGCAGGGGCAGCGAGGAGCCCGCTGTGAGAGAGAGAAAAAGTCGCGATATACCTCTCGTTTCTTTCTTTTTTTTTTGCGCTCTTTCGGTATTATTTAGGTTTCCGACAGATTTATCGTGCCCCTGTTTGCTTGCACATATACGTACCCTCGTCCTCGATGAAGTCAACGCGTATTCGTTCGCGCAGTATAAAAGCTAATACAACTATTCTCGAACAATAATGCACACAGTTATTTATGTTTCGCGCAGATATTCACGTAAGATCCCCTGATAATCCCGAGATTAAACTAGTTGCATTCATTATAACTTGCGCCGTGCGATCGTAACCGCGAAGTTATAACGAGGCGTGCGACTGACGTTTTGTATCGCTTCAAATATTTATCTCCACCTCCTCCCTCCCTCCCCTCGATAGTTCGTTCGTCAAATCGGACACTTCTATTTCTCAAAACGGATGCAATAAATGACATTATATCATCCCGGTTACGAATGGAGTATCGATCCAATTATCAGCTTCCGAGTCATTAATTTTAACGCAACGGTCCTCAGTGAACGAGAGATCGTCCTCGGCGACACTCGGGTCTCTCTCCTCTTCTCATTTTACAGTCCCGCCGGTCAAATTGGTTGTACGACCGATCGATGTCGATTTAACGGGCGCGGACCTATCGCCGCTGTCGGGGCGATCGCTTCTCGGGGGCTTCCTGCTTCTTCCCTACAACTCCCCGCGGCTCCAAATACGATAATTCGATCTACCGGGCGAGTCTCCCTCACGCGAGACCGAGTCGAGCCCGCACGTCCCCCGAAACCCCAGTTCCCTCCCTCCCCCTCTTCCCCGTGTGGGCTGGCGGCGGGCTTTCGTATTTTCGCGTTACTTCTGCGACGGTTCACCGCGCGGAATGGATTGAGCACGATTCGCGGCGAGCGGCCTTAAACTCGTTGTCGTACTGTACTGCTCCCCGATTAATTTTTTTTTAACCTTCCAACTACTCCACACACGATGACTGTATTCTGACTCTCTTGCGATGTGGCACACGAGGTTCCCAGTGAAGCAAAAATATGTCAGAAGTATGTCATTAAAAGAAAAGATGTATACGCTTTTGCGGAAGTATCTAAAAGTTTAGATACGCTGTAAAAAATTTTTGTAAAATTACAACTATAATAGGGGGTAATTTTGAGACCAACTATAATAGTTGTAAATTTACTTTTGTCTATAATTTTGCAGTGTACAAGTAAAAACAAATTTAATTTGTCATAAATTTGTTTACAGTGTATACACCGAAAAAAGGATTTAGTTATAGATACTAGGATTTAGCAACATTTACTAAATTCTTTGGTTAAATAAATGGCCAAATAAAAATTCAGCAACTGCCATGATGTAGTAACTGTTATCAAATGTGGTAATAATTACTAAATATTTTATTAAAAATCACAACTAAATATATTTAGTAACTATTACCACCCAGTTTTTCAGTGTACACAAGTGTAAAAAACAAATTAAGAAATTATTGCAAAAATTCATTATACAAAATTACATACACAAGAAAATTTACAACTATTATAGTTGATCTCAAAATTACCCACTATTATAGTTGTAATTTTACAAAAATTTTTTACAGTGTACACTGAGAAAAAAAGTTGTTAATTTGGCTAAATTTTTCAACTTAATTAAATTTCTTCAATTCAACTATTTATGTATTTCAGTCAAATATATAAATTGTTAAATCGAAGTTCATGTATTTTATGTATTTAAGTTAAATCTACAGGGAATTACAGATTTTTTTTCATATACTTCAGTAAAGCCCTTTTTGTCTATTACGTGTGCACACACAATCGATTCATTATAGCGAATTAAGCGAGAGATAAATACGAACTGATTTCTTTAAAAATCCGTACAACCTTCGTTTTCGTTCGTAAAAAAAGAAAAAAGGAGAGGAAACTTGATCGCAACTGAATAAAATAGATGTGTCATAAACGAGTTATAAATTATGAAATTGCAGACGTCTGAGATTATTTCCGTTCGTTTCTCCAATTAACTTGCCAGTTTTCTCCTTCCCGCCTTTCAATCAAAGGAGGGAGGGGGAGGAGTTAAAGATGTTAACGGGAACAGAGTGGAATATAACTCCGCTTATTCCTGCTTTCAGTCAAAAATGACCCAACCCGGTTCCTTGGGGAGGGCGTGTCGTTCAAGGCGAAGCTGATCGGTATTCTGGAGGTGTCGGAAGCGCGCGGTGACCGGATGTGCCAGGCGGCCTTGGCTGACCTGAAGATGGCGATTCGCGCCGCCGGCGAGCACAAGCAACGAATCGCCGTTCAGGTCAGCATAGACGGGCTCCGTTTGAGGGACGAAAAGACGGGGGTGAGTAACAACGAGAGTTATTTATTGCACGCATTCGAGCGGATCGATTTACGCCATTTACGATTACATCCCTCCTCCCGCAGGACTGCCTGTATCACCACCCGGTGCATAAAATATCGTTCATAGCTCAGGACATGAGCGATTCGAGAGCCTTCGGGTATATTTTCGGGTCACCGGACACCGGGCATCGATTCTTCGGCATCAAGACTGACAAAGCGGCGAGTCAGGTAAGCTTTTATACTTTACGCAACATTACATCCTCCCCCCCCCTCCTCAAAAAAAATTCCCTCGTCTAACGCGAAGTTGCGTGAAGTGCGAAATAACGTAACTTAGATGAGCTCTCGTGTCTCTGTGATTTAAGTGCGCTCAGTTTTGAAGAGAGCCCGCGTATCACACGCGCCCCCGTGGCGAACACCCCGCAAATCTAATCAGAGCGCACAAGACAGAAGGAGCGAGGGGCTCCGATCGAATTGATTTCGCAGCTCGAGAGTTACACCCGGGGACACGCACGGGCGATTGCGATTTCGCGTTCCTGCGTTCGCCGCCAAACGCGGTTAAAGTGTGTCAATTATCGGGAACGATCGAGTAGCCGGCTGCCGGGGGATGGGGGGAGGGGTAGCCGGGAGAGAAGAGCGGGGTAGCCTCTAGAATGATATTTGCCCGATCCGAGAAGCAATATCGACCCCGGGCGACCGTAATCCCGGACGCGTATGTAAATAATTGCATTACACGGCTACGCGTTCGACTCCACCCTCCTTCTCCTCCTCCTCCGGCGTGGTCCTCGCCGCGGGAGATTGTTGCCGGATTATCCACGGCTCGCCTCGTATCGCCCCGTTCAAAGGGATCGACGACGGCAACTTCTTGATATTCAAATCCTCTGGTGTATATATATCCCACTTTTCTGCTCGAGCACCGCGCGGTTTGAGCGAAACGCGTCCCTTTGTTGCGTTTTTTTCCCCGCGAACGAGAAATACCAAAATGCGCGATCGGTACGAGCAATTATTTCTTAATCGAAATCGACTGGAAGCGGAATAGCCGTAAAAATATTATTCTAGGGACATTAATGAGTGACAGACAATTTAATTCTAATAATGAGTTTGTGACGAATGAATTGGACACACAAGAGCAATTGAAAAATTTCCTACAAAAACTAAACAAGTCCAAAGGTTTTTTCAATAAATTCCTCGAAATATTATTATTAATTCTAATACCTAAACTTTTACTTATATACCTATGTCCAAATAAAATTACCACGTTTATTATATTTAAAAAGAAATATAAAAAAATGTTTTTGCTAAGAGCAACTCGTACAATTGTGTAAATAAAAAGTGTACAAATCATTTTGCTTTATTATTTGAATAATATTTCCTTCTTATCTTTTATTATTATCAATATAATAATTATATATTTTATAAAAAAACAAATATAATGAAATACATATAAAATTCTAAATGCGTTTATTATTATTATTCTTTTAAATGAGTTCTCCAAATATCAATTAAAGCTTATAACTTTTAAAAAATGCCACATATATTGAAAAGTAAAGTTTTTTTTTTTCTTTAAAAATAACTCTTTGGGACTTGTTTAATTTTTGTAGAAAACCGTTCAACTACGTACAATACTTTGGCCACTGGTTTATATGAATTCAATTGCGATTAAGATTATTCTGATCTCATTCATTAGAAAAGTGGACGGATACTTTCCTGAACCACAGCTTAATATATGCGCTTGTTAAACATTGAAAATGAGTTCGTAATAGTTCCGCCGAGCACGGTATTACGGTATTATTCGCGTAATACGTTGGCGGTCGCGAGTAACTTTCCGCAAGACGAGTATCAGGCATAATAGCACTGAACAGAAGTTCATGACGACTATAATCGGCCCGCGTTAAAGGAGGAATATGTTTAACTCTGTCGTGGAGCGCGCGCCGGAGACTTTCGCTCTCGATCGCGCGTTTCTGCTGCTGCTGCTGCTGCTGGCACAACTGCCGGGCCCTCAACTCGCGCAATTCAATAGCGGCGATTATCGCTGCGAAAATGAAATCAGCACGGTGAGAAGCTCGCTCGCGCGACAGGTGGCAAATTAATTCAACAACCTTACGCCTTCATTCAATTTCCAAGTTTAATTTCTGCGCTCGCCTCCTGTAAGCGGCCCCGGTAATCCACGCCCGTATATTCGGCGGCGGTTGTGTTTGACGCGCCGCTGGAGGTTTTAACCGCCGTGGAATCGCGGCAAACAGAGGGTCGTTCGTGCCGATAGCACAGGGGTTGGCAGGGAGGGAAAGGGTGAGAGTAAAACGAACGATCGAAGAAGGGTTTCGGAAGTTACGGTCAGCGGACGTGGGTAGCGCTCCCTGTTTCCTCGATATTTTTCATTCCCGAAGAAAAAGGAGATAATTCGGATCCGCCGGGAATTCTCCGAGACTTTAAATTGGTCTCAAGTTAAAATATCCTCTTTTTTTTGTCTCTTGCGTAACACGAGAGACCAAGAGGTGGAAAACGAAAAAATTAATTAGCAAAAAATCTTGTTTAATCCTTTTAAATCTCTGTTACTATGAAGATTAAGTTTCTCGAGAAGAGGATCTCTTCAAAAATTAAATTAATTTGGGAAGAATATTCTCGGGGAAAAAGGGATTCTCCAGATGTTCGAATATGCGAAAAAGTAAACGGGTTTTCGCCCACAGCAAATTCGACATAGTCGCACAAGTGGCACAAAGAGGAACATTTTGTTTAACAGGTGGTGATAGCGATGCGGGACCTGTTTCAAGTAGTGTTCGAGCTGAAGAAAAAGGAGATTGAACTGGCGAAACAGCAGAATGCCCTTAATGCGATTAAATTCCACACCGGCGGTATTTTCGTTGAGTCGGCACCCGACACTAAGGTGAGTCCCGATCTCTCGAAATAATTGCTTCAGTCAAGATATGTCGACTAAATTGTTCTCTCAAGAGAACCTTCTTTATTTTTAACCGCTTCTCCATTTTCCTCATAGAGTGTGCCTGAAGTATTATTATCCACGGACTCGTTTATTCAAATATTGTCTAAAGACAATAGATAATGTTTGACTGATTCTTCGTATCTTTCTAAATAAAATTAAAAAGTCCAATTTGAAAAGTTACGAACTTTGATAGCCAATTTTATCAACGTTACCTCGTCACAATTAATACAATTGTTTGCCATTGTCTACATTGTAATTCATTATATTACATTGTAATTCAGAAAGAAATAAAGAATCGGTTGAACGAACAGTACGAGTTAATCGGCGTTGGTGGAATCGGCTTTAAGAGAAATAGTACTGATAATAGTAATTAACAGAAGCCAGACGCGTTACGATAATTTGTCGCAGGGCGCAGCAGGCACCGAGTCATCGTTTCATCGTATTCGCACGATGAACTGCGAGGTCGACAAAACCGCCGATCGCAAGAACGAGGCGCAGAGCGGCGTGATTGCGGATTTGCTAGATCTGCAGTTCGAGCTGAACTCGCTGCAGCAGGGCATTCATCAGTTGGACAAAATTACGCCAGAAAATCCCGTACTGTCTACCGACGATCTATTCGAGACCGATCCGTTCGGTGATTCTTTCGCGAACATGAAGGTGCGATTGGTATTGCGAATTTCCGAGTATCCTCTCCTCATCTATTGAGCTAGCAAACGAAACTGCCACAAATTGCGTTTGTTACTTTAATGTCGGTGTGAGCGGAGAAAAACTGTACCTTTCTTCTCGTAATCCGACATATCAAAAAATGAATTGCAGATTGCGTAATCGTTTACAATACCGTGATACTCATAGTGAAGAAACGACACTTCCTGTCGCTTCTTATCGTACGTTCAACGTTTTATTTTCCCATACCTGTTGCAGCTGCAGGACACAGTTCGTCCGATTCTGCCACCGCCACCCTCCTCGACAAAGAGGGGGCATTTAGAGCGACAGCATACTGTACCGGCACCGCCCGCATCAACCACTTCCAGTCCGGCGACATTAGTTAGTAAGACGCCACCGCCGCAAAGCACAATTCACTGGTTCAACAAGGAGGCCGAGGATCTCTTCAATGACAAAGAGATCACGAACCTAAGTAAAAATTCGATGACGAAGGATCAGGAGGACGTGAGTGTCAATTTACGTGTACTCTTCGTTATATATTTTTTTTTTATAAACATATTTCTAAAAATTTCATACGACGCATATCATGCTACAGAGCTCGCTGGAGACCACGCCACGTAACAGTCAAACGAAAAGTCCGCAAATCGACGTGTTTACGGAGTTGGATCCCCTGGGGACCGGCCTGATCAAACCTTACGTGGACAAGAAGGACTTCTTTCAGCACTTGAAAAATCCACCGAAGAAGGTCCTCAAGGATCTGGTGTCCACGAGTTCTACCGACAGTTTTCCGACCAACTTTAATATTACGACCAGCATGGAATCGACGAAATCGCAGAACGAGAGGTCATCGAGAGAAAGTGAGGACGGCAATTTCGCCAATTTCGATCAATTCGATGAAAACGAGGCAGGCCAGTCCTCTCAGCAGAGAATCGATTCGCCACCGAAGAAAGAGACGGTCACGCGATCGATACATCATCAGCCTCTCTCGGTGTCTCTGCCACCGGAGGAGCCAACGGTAACCAAAGGAACCACTGCGGGGGGAAGCTCAATCCTTTGCAGCATGGATAGAGATTCGACGGAATCGACACAGGGATTGGTGAAGCTACCGAGTCCGAAGAAGTATCTTCAATCAGTGCGGAAGAGGGACTTCGATATCGATTTGCCGGCCGGAAAAACGCAGTCCATGGAGTCCAACAAGCAATTCCCGGTGGACTTCTCGATGACGAACGAGTCGCCAGCGTCGCCGTTACGGTCTTGCTCGTCGGAAGCGAACTCGCGTCTCTCCAGCTCGAGCGCGGAGTTGGATCTAGTGCCGGAACCGCCGCCCAGGGGCGCGGGAAATATCCTAATCAACCCGCCGCCTTTACCGCCGAAGAAGCAGGGGGCCCGTGGGGGCGCCAGGCCACCCCCCAGACCGCCGCACACGGAGGGACATTTCCAGTACGACTTCCCACCACGCGAGACCTCGCCGTCGCCCACGAAAATCGCGAGGGACAAGAACAAAAGCCCGCCGAGAGAACTCAAGGGTCATCAGTTTGACGACAATTTCAGCCCGCCCGCGCACATACCCAGCAGATCGGACTTTACGACCACTGCCTCCTTCGAGGATTCCTTCAGCTCGATAATATCGTCCACGACGTCGTTCTCGTCCGTTCCCTTCACCAGCAGCAGCGGCAGCAGTAGCACGGTCTCGGTCAAGGATTCCAAGAAAACGAAACCGCCGCTCGACATCACGCTCAGCCAACTGACATCATCATGGACGAATTTAGATGAGTTAGCCTCCAGTCTCGGCATGACGACCCAGGAACTGACGGGTCTGACTTTGACCCAGCTCACGCAATGCTTGTCGACCCTATCGACGAAGGAGACCGTCGCGGAGGAGACTACCATTCCGTCGACGACAACATCGACGACGGTGAAGGAGCAAACGGTACTGTCAAAACCTGCGACCTCGTCGCTGTCATCATTGGCAGCGTCGAAATCGCTCGAGACGACAGTCGGATCGAGTTTAATCTCGTCCGCGTGCTCGGAGTCCTTCAAAGCCAATTACGAATCGGAGACAAAACAGGATCCTACGTACGATAAGTACGCAGTTTTTCGAGAATTGTTAGAGTTGGAACAGATGGAACAGAAAACGAAGATCGAACAGCCACCTGACGAGAATGAGGAAGCGCTTAGTGAAGACAGGCAAGAGTCCGACAAAGCGGACGTGCAGCTGGAAATGCAGATCAGCGAGAGCACTTCTATAGCATCATTAGTAAATTTGAACATCAAATTATCGGTCAAGAGTGAAAATTTGTTGAAGGAGGAATCCACAACGAAGTCGAACGAAACGACGACTACCTCTCGCGCGAATTTAGCGACAGAGAAGGAAAAATCAATGGACGAAGACAAAGACATTGAAAAGGAAAGCGACGTGATGGTGGACGCAGATGTCACGTCTGATTCGTCCACGGTCCAGCAGACCGAGATAGATGTTGAGGACGATACGGAGAAGACGCAGACTATCATGGAGGCAGAGGAGAAGGGGGAAAATTCCGAGAGGGGAAGCGACGCCAATGGCACATTGTCTGACAAGATCGGCTCTGACATTCTCAACGACGAGACGAACGGCTCGTCCGTGGCCGAGAGATCCTCGACAGAGGTGAAATCCTCGACCTCGACGTCGAGCGACAGATACGCTGCCCTGCGGGAAATCATCGGCGAGCCGGAGCCGGTGCCGATCAAGAAGGACGACGAGGAGTTGATAGGCTCCGCCCGAGCGTCGCCGGTGGTGCAATCTCAGCAACAGATTCAGCAGTCGAGAAGCCTGGCTGAAGTGGAATTGTTGAATTTGTTCTCCGACCTGCCGCCACCGTCGAGCCCGAATATCTCGGCCAAGAAGGATTCGGAGGACCTAAAGGCCGTAGCGATGGACATTTTCGAGGAGATCAAGATGCTGAACACCGGCACGCATCGCGCCAAGGAAACCAAGCCACTGGCTTCGTCCTCGGGTTTTGAGGATATGTTCTGTCCGTTTGCGGAGACAACGCGATTGGACAAGGACGACAGCAAGGAGGATAGCAATTGGGCCAAGTTCGACACGGGTGTCTTTGGCTCGTCCGACAAGTCTTCGTGCGAGGGGCAGCGATCGATAGGCGGCACTTCGCCCTGGTCACCGGACGGCAAGGATTTCCACAGAGAGGTCCCGTTCAAAGGAAGCGGCGGTTACCGGCACTCGGGGGACAGCGACAACGAATGGAAGGACGAGGAGGAGAGCGAGGAGAGCAACGGTAGGGCGCGTGGGGACGGCAGATACTGGTCTAGTTTCCGGCATCCGCGATTCGACGCGCCCGGTTTCGAGGACAGGTCGTTTTACGAGGATCCGGACAAGCGGGACCGTGCAAGCTTCCGCGACAAGATGGGCAGGAAGTCACGCGGCGTACCGTGGACCAAGAGCGGCAGCGTTCATCGACCGCGCGATCCCTCGCCCTGGCACGAGGAGAGTCAGTGGGAGGACGAGGGTCCGCGGCGGTATCCGCATCGGAAAGTGCAGCCCTACATGGACGACGAGGAGCAATACGAGGCGCATTGGAAGTGCCGTCCGAAGCCGCCGCCGCCGCCGCCGCGCAACTGGAGCCACGATGTTCACGGTTCGTACTACGACGACGAGCGTAAGCGGAAACTGATGCTGTGGAACGAAGAGGACCGTTTCGGCAGCAGCCAGGAGAGCATGGGCTACGACGAGGAAGACCGATGGAGCAGAAGAAGGTACGAGAGGAGACGATGGGAGGAGGATAACAGAACATTCTGGGGTAGAAGAGGTCCCCCAGACGCCGACTACTCTATGAGAGAGGCGTATTACTACTATCGCGATAGCAGGGAGAGACCTCACGACTATCCGTCCTGGGATGAGGAGTACCCCCCGGAACGTCCGGGCGATGATTCGCCCAGGTACAATCCGGCGGGCAGGAAGAGACACTGGCCGAAGAGACCCAACAGCGCGAACGACGGCCGCAACAGCGATATGATTTATGCGGACCCGCGCAAGTTCGGCGCCTCCAGGTCCGAGTGCAGCGACAACGACTCCGATCCGTACCTGCGTCCCTCCCAACGCTCTAGAAGCCGTGAGAGTTACTGGGGCAGTGATCAGGAATACGACAGCTGGGTGGAACGACCGTACTGGTCCGAGGGCCCCGACTCGAAGAGCGAGACGATGCACCGCAAGCGAATAGCCAGGCACAAGACTCGACAGGTGCAGAAGACAACGCAGAGTCCATTCGAGGACGATTTCACGCAGAGCGTCGAGCACATGGAGGCGTCCGGTCCGAGCGGCGCGGTAGAGCCGCTGGCGCCAGTGGACGCGCGTATGCGACCGGACGCGGCTGATCAGAAGCGGGAGCCGCCACCCGCGAGTCCGTCGTCTGGTATCAGAGGCCCCAAGGATCATCATCCCAGGCGAGATCTCTCCGTGCGAGAGTACAGTAAACGGTCGAGCTACTTCGAGGACGACCTCACGCCCACGGCGAGCGCGTCCAGCGACGCGTCTGACCGACAGAGGTTGTCGTCCGAGCTCAAAGCCACCCCGGAGGAGCTGCCGTGCGACACCAAGGATCCGCAGCCGCAGCAGCAGCAGCAGCAGCAGCAACAGTCCATCGACGGTTTCACCTCCGAAGACAGCGGTCGCGATTCCTTCTTCAACGGCGATCTGAGGTTCGACGACGACGCCTTCGTCTTCAAGTCCGAGCTGGAAGACAATGTGCCGGACCATCGCGCCACTACGTTGCCGCTGAAGAACTCCAGGCAGGGGAAATACGGACCGGGGAATAATAATAACAATAACAAGACGGCCAGGGGCGATCAGTACATCCGGAAGTCGGAGTCGGTGAATATCTTCGCGAGGGAGAACGATCCGTTCGACGGCGACGATTTCTTCAACTGACCTGTCAGGCGATCGGCGAAAGTGAGGATCGCTAAAATCCCGCGTTGAGTTCGGTGACACTGGCGATGTGGACTAGATAATTGGGAGCTTGGATTAAAAAAAAAAGAGGGCAAAATAGAGAGAAAGAGAGAAGGAACAAAAGGACAAAGGGACGGTTTTCGTGGCGCATTGGAAAAACGTCGGCGGATCGTGAAAAACGGTGGGATTCACGCTACAACGACACACTTGGTTCTCCTCTAGTCGGAACTAGACTATAGCAAATAAACGTAGTAAAATTGAAGGAAGAACTTCGAATGCAAACATATCCGAAAAAATTGTTGTCCATAGCGATTTTTGTTGCGCTTCTCTAGTTTCGCAAAATTCTTTTAAAAATCGTGTCCGAGAGAGAGAGAGCGCAACTCTTCGTCACGCGACTGAAAAGATTTTCTTGTATTTCATCTTGCATTAATTTACAATACACATTCCCCTCCCCCTGTACTTTCTGACAGATTTGTTCAAACTAAACAGATTGATTCGTTTTGAAGAAAAAGTTAAAATACTCGTTCAAAAGTGATTTTGTTTGAGAATTCTGAACGAGTTTTAAAACCACAAATATTCTACAATAAAAAAGCTAGTCACTACTTTAACGAATCTGTATATAATATTATTGATGTATTAGGATCGATTAGGAGAGAGAGAGAGAGAGAGAGAGAGAGAGAGATCAGCATGACTTCATAAATATTTATGTATTACATATTTGTTAAATATCGTTTTTATTTGTATTTATTGTATTTATTTATATACTCAATTTATGTTAATTATTTATTTAATCGTCGTTTTGTTGCAGAAAGTTTGTGAATGTGCAGTTTGACACTATTAGTTTTAAAGAAATTCTAGTCACGTAACCGTTGCATTTGGGAGCTTCGAGAAAGGAGAAGATCGATAGCGCGCGTTTCGGGGACTAATCAAAACATGATTTTTATACATTTTTAACTAGCATTTTTAACTAGCGAATCAATTACTTTGCATTAGGTGTTCGTACATCGTCGAGGCTCCTTCTATAAGCTCCCCTTCGATTTGCCATTCGGTTACGCTGCTGATAAATTGCTCTCACGCGTGAGAGATGCAAAGGGCGGTAGAATTATGTTTACACAGACGAGATTATTGCCTTATGTTCGTCGTATCTTTAATATTCTAGTATGTGAAATTGACTCGAGTACGAAAAGACTGCGTTATTTGATGCATATAAAGTTGGATTGTGGAGAGAAAAGTTTCTTTAAAAAAATATAAACTGATCTACCTTATCCCCTAACCTTTCGATATTATTAATTATTTCACCGTAAGTGGAAAATAAATATAATATTCAGAGAATAATGTAATTCCAAGTCATTTATGATGTAATTTCAAGTTATCACGTTTAACAAAACTTCACAGTTAACGTAATATTTTTATGACAAGATAACTTGAAAATTTCAAACAATATCGTCCAGCGTGTGCATATTTTTTTTTGCAATTCTTTTCCAATTTAACATACAGATTAGTGGCTCGATGGCTTAAATTTACATTATTCTCAATGTTTTTAAAAACTACGTTTCCACGAAAGCAAAAAGAAAGACAAATAAGAATTTTTTACTTCAAGCTATAAATATAACTTGCGTCGCTGCATTTTTTTCCCGTTTAACATCATATACAAGGTGTATCACGAATTCGTTAAGATTTATCGCAATTTCTCCGCTAGCACACCTGCGTGATTTACGTTGATATTTTTGTGCCATCCACCGTATTACAACGATCACGCCGACATTTTACACACTGTATGTACTTATGTAATAATAGTAGTAAATTATTTATCACTCGTTTAATGATTACTCGACACTGTATTGCGAGTATGCGTCTGAAATGATAACGACAATACCGCTTCAATAACAATTCGATTCCTTGTCCTCCCCTCCCCCCAAAAAGATTTGTTATGGCTGATAATCAATTATACATAATCAATGCAAATTTATCTCGCTGTTTTTACATATGACTTCTCAAGGGACCCGTGTAGATACAACTTCGTGCGGTGACTGATGACAAGGAGAAATTAACAACTGTATAAAAAAAATGAATTAAAAGAATATATCGGTCCCATATCTTCAGCACTCTGAACGAGATTAATTATGACGATTATTTAGAAGATTTCAACGCTCAGTGTAAAAACTATCCTCTTAAAAATTGCTTTTCGAGAAAAATTATTAATCCCTTATTTGTTTCCCTACTTCTAAATTAAAAGAATTGTTCTTTCGTGATATAAATTTTATAAAACAAATGAAGATGATTTTATTTTCGTACCTCGAAGAAAAAAACAGGTCTAATTTTCAGAAAGTAGCTCTCTTTTAATCGCAAATAAATAAAATCAATGTATGTAATGCACGATAATTATTTTTGTGAAAAAATTGAGTATTACTTTTTTTTATTTCTATCCAGAAAAAATAAAAAATAAACTTTCACTACAATAAAAATGCTTACTTTAGTAAAATTTTCAAGGCTATACCAGGAGTAAGTAAACAAGATAAACTCATGTAAGTATGCAATTATATAATTTCAATTTTTACTTATAAAACTGTATCTTAACAAAAACAATACTTCCATGTAACATTACTACAATAATTAATTGAATTAAGACTTAACAATATTTAAAAAGGAGCAAAAGGGAACTAATAAAAAAATTAAAGTAAAAATAAACTTGTGGAACACGAAAAAAAAATTTCTCAAGATTCTCATTGTTGCAAATTGCACCAACACAAAAACATGTGCTAGTTCTGTATCATCGTTTCATTGACACGTCTCTTTTGGCTAATAAAAATATACAGAAATAAAAATCTCAACAAATCTGAATCCTCGCCATAGGGCTCGCAATTCTTTGGTATATCGCATCCTATTGTTACGAGATTCTTCAACAAGACTTTTCCTCGCATTTGACAAAAGTAAAGTGACAAATAAACGCCAAGTCGTCAGGGTGGCGTCATCGACTATCATCAACATGCTCAGGCCGGCACAATCGGTACGGCATATCCCTCGGCCTTGCGTGTGTACGCCACCCCGTGTCTTGATTTCGGCCGCGCGCACAATGCACAATAAAAGAGCATTAGGATCGCCGGCTTTGTCGAGAGAGAGCGGCTGCACGACCTCTCTCGCAACAATGGCGCGGCTTCCACTCGGCCGCGGTGCTCGAAACACCTGGCAAACAAGGAAACAATGCGCCGCACGAGCCGCACTTCGACAGGATTTCGCGCATTTGGGGGTGCGCGCACGCTAACAAATTATCGCCCCCCTCCCTCCGTTCCCTCCCTGCTCCATCTGTACCACCCCCGTGGCTCACTCACGGCTCACCACCGCATCTTTCTTCCGCTCTCCGCCTTCTTTCCGCCGATCGCGAGGTTTCAAGCTGCAAAAATTGTTCAAGTTCTTTACGGGCCACAGAAAAAAAACATCACGCATATTTAAGCATATTTTTGAAACAAATGTTGGACGAAACGATCACATTTTGGAAAAATTGTTTTCAATTTCTAATCATTTATAATTCTATTAACTAACCAATAATACTGTCCTCTAATTTTAAAATATGTAATTTTATATATCAAATATGTATTTAATAAAGCTATCACAACAATTTTACGTGAAAATAAATATTTGCAACTAGTGCGGTGAGTCGGCTAATTGCCCATAAGTGCGTTCACCCGCACGAGCGGACAATAGCCAATCCGCACATGTCAAGAATAACAACAAAATATTGCACACAATATTTTTTTGTTATTCCTGAGTGTGAAGGTGAGAAAAGGACCACTTTCGGTGCAGGTAGTGAAAATATATTTAAAGATATGCGTAAGAATCCGTTTAAATAAAATCCGTTCAATATAAAAAATATCGTAAAGTATTTCTATCCGACAGTTAGTGGTCAAAAAAGTAATTTTAAAACGATACGTATATGAGATCACACGCGTAGGTTATAGAGGATAATTAACATTAAAAAAAAAGAGCCAACTTTTGATTTTAATTAAAGTACAGCTTTTAAAAAAAGAACAGTAATATCGTAGTAACGACGCGCAGTTTGAAAAGAACTAGAAAACGTATATAAAATCACACAAGAAATATTATTTGAGCCACTGTGACCGTTGAAGTAATTTTATCTAGCGCGTGGAAGTGGACTTAGATCATACCGCTATGTACTTTTCTGTAAAAGGTGACGCACGGGCGAGCGGAAAGCTATAGAAGAGAACGGAGAGCGGAGAAGAGAAAATCAACCCGCATGTGCTCGTACGCACTCGAAAGCGAAAAGTACTTTCGGGCATGCGGAGGCGGGAATCATAAAATGCACCGGCGACGACCGTGTGGTGCGCGCCCTTCTCGGCCAAATGCAACTCTGAAAAGCCACGAGAAATGTTTGTAATTGGGATCGTTGGCCCGTCGTGCTCTACGCGCTCAAGAGAGAAACGGGAGAAAGAGAGCGCGCTCCCTTTGTGCTCGAGTGCGCGCGGATCCGCGCTTTTGCGATACGCGTTGGCGTTTTATTTTGTTAGAGCGCCGTGCATTCGGCGCATTGGATAGTTCGTAACGTAAGATACCGCGCGAAAAAAAGAAAAAGATTAAATGTGGCTGGTATTACCGCAATGAAGTAATTTTTTTTAATATTTTTTTATATCAAAATATTTTCCAAGTATCTCTGGCTTTCTTTTCAATATTAAACTACAACGTAATAATTATTTACACACTGAGAAAAAAGTTCTATACGTCACTGTAAAATATTTTTGTAAAATTAGAACTATAATAGTGGGTAATTTTGAGACCAACTATAACAGTTGCAAATTTTCTCGTGTCTATAATTTTGCAGTATACAAGTAAAAATAATTTAATTTGTCATAAATGTGTTTACGGTGTGTACACAAGTGTAAAAAACAAATTAAGAAATTATTGCAATATTTATATACAAAATTATATACAAAAAATTTACAACTATTATAATAGATATGAAAATTACTCACTATTATAATTGTAATTTTACAAAAACCTTTTACAGTGTCAAACGTTTAATTCATGCATTCATATATTTAATTAAAATAAGTCAAATGCATAAATACTTGAACCGAAGAAATTTAATCGAGTGGAAAAATTTAGTTAAATTAAGAACTTTTTCCTCAGTATGTAAATAATTATTACGTTATAATTTAACGTTAAAAAGAAAGAAAGAGAAAAATATTGTTAAAATATTTTATATATAACATTTTAAGTGTGAAAAATATTTTTAAAAATCACAACTTTTCATAAATAATTATTAACGCAAACATGTAAACTTTAATTTAATAAACGATGTTGCTAAGTTTTTATTCTTTATGTATTATAATATTGTAGTATTTTTTCAATCCTTCTATCTTTCATGCTGGCTGCGGTAATAAAGTGTTCGATCACCGGTAATTCATCCCATCTCATCGAGGGTATTTCTCACTTAACGACGACATCGTTAGCGTCGGGCGCGCCAACGTGTGTCCATCAATATTTCATAAGTTTCGAGTAAAAGCGGCGAGTGTTTACCGCGTCCTAAGCAACTAAGCGAATCCTCGATCTCGTTCGCCGGTTAGCCGTAAGTGTGTTCCCCGTCGGCAAATTTGCATTGAATTGAATTTCAGATTCGGTCGCGCGGCTTCACCACAATCGGGCCGCCGTCGAGGGGGACCCCCCTCTTCCCTCTCGGACCCCCTCCCCGTGTCTTTCTTCAATCTGCGCGAAATCAAATGAGACAATATACAGGGTGAACCGCGTAATTTAACCAGCCCGATAATTCTCACCATTCGTTGGTGAAACGATCTAAATTTATTTGTCTTGCTTTTGTCTTAAATAATTTGCTTTAGAATAAGAAATTTCCACGGAATGGATTTCCGATATATATATATATATATATATTCTTTATAATCGTCCATCTTGCGTACCTCCGAAAATCACGTATTCAGCCTTTAAAATGGACAGAACGATTTATCCGATTGTTTTCTGGCGTTTGAGATTCGCTCGAGCGCAAAATTTGCAATACGAAGGACAATCGCGATAAGAAGAATCTCCAGTTTACCATCTCCGAGCCGCATAGGTAAATGGCTCTTCCTTCTTGACGCGATGGGGGTGCGAGGGGGTAGTGGGCGAAAGTGGCAGACGCGGCAAGGGACGCGGGCGGGGGCGCGGGGGAGGACGAGACGAGGCTCTCAAGCGAGGAGACGGGGTGTGAGATTCCCGACGAAGCGGGAAAACGGCGTCTTGAAAAAGGTGCAAAGCCGACAGTATTCTTTGTAGCGGGGATATTCGCCTTGTGCCGCCAAGACCTCTTCGCACTTCTTTACCTTTCCGCGTCCCATCCCCCTTTCCCCATCCCCCCTCTCCCCCGTCCCGCTCCGCGTTCCGGCAAACGCTCTTACGACTTTCTTCTTGCGCAGCGCCTTCTTTATCCTCGCTGCTGCTACTACCACCACCACCCACCACCAACATCACCAACCCACCACCGTCGTCACGAGGATCGGCTAGTAGTAGAAGCGACTTACTTCTCCGCCCAATGCGCCGGATCCGTCGCCCGACTGGAGGCTCTCTTTCGGCACGAGATATTTACCAACATCCAAGATGGCGGCATAATCTCGACGGCTTTTCGCGGGGAAGGCTAAGAACGGTGACGAGGACGAGTCATCCACGCAGCGATCTTTTTTCGCCGGTAAACATTCACTCTCTCTTTCGTTGCTCCTCTTTCGTACTCCTTACCAACTTCGTCTACTTCCTCTTCTTCCTCATTCCCCTCTTCCACCTCCTCTTCCTTTTCCACATCCTCATCCTTCTCCTCATCCTCCTCTTTGAACTCTTTGTGAGCTTTGTGCCGTACACTTTTGTCACCGCAAAAGCGGCTACATTTCTATTTTTCAACCTCGACTGCTCTCCCGGGAGATTGAGGATTTTAGGTCGCGTAGTGCTATGTAGACGACGAAATGCGGTTTTTTAATCCATGAATTTCTTTGAGAGCTTCTTGTATTTTGTGAAATGCATTTCAGAATTATTTCGTAAAACGGTGTAAGTACCGTTTACTTTAGTGCATTATTTCGTAATATTATTATGTCGTTGTATACGCATTTAAGACGATACGTATCTTGTAACAAAAATTCAATTATATATTTAGTAAAATAGTCGGATATGTCTATCACACACAAATTTATATCCCTCCTATTAAAACAAATATAAGTGTTTTTAAATTTCATCTTCCAACTCATTATTCTCTCCGATACTCTTTCATCTTTTTCTCTTAAATAATTTACGTATACATTCTGAGTAACATAATTATCTACTTGAAAAATTACATCGTGTCTAACGTAATTAACGTAACAAATCAACGTAAAACTTTTCCTTTACTTAAAAAAAAATCGGCCAAATCGACGTGGCCTCGAATCCAAAATGTGAGTCCACCCCGCTGTTCATACAATAGTTTTATATAGCCGCGAGTATAAAGTCGACACCCGATCGCGGTTCGCCTTGGAATTTCCGGAAGATTTGGTCCAAGGAGACCGACGAGGGCGGAACGGAGGGGGAGAGGGAGGAGGGGTAAGAGGGAAGAAATCAGGAGGTAAATACGAGCGGCGAGAGTCCAGGGTAAGAAGCAATCGGATCGAATGGTGGAACTCTCGGAATCCGCAATCCGCCGCGAAGTGAATGGCGAACCTCGAAGAGTTCTATGGAGCGGGGTGCACTCCACCCCGTGCGCGGGCGCGTTTTCCCCTTTCCTCTACTTTGCCCTCCCTCCCTCCCTCCCTCCCGCCCTCACTCTTTCTCTCTTCGTCGTCTTCGTCGTCTAGCCGGAACTTGAGATTAAGGTGTGGTAATCGCTGAATCGGCAAGGGAGACATCGAAAGGCACAGAGCTTTTCAACAGCTTTCCCCGCGACATTCCCCGCGTGAGAAAAAACCCTGTGAGGAACGCGCGAAAATATTTTTATTGAATCGTCATGTTAACGGATCTCGCTTTACTCGTGCAGAAGCAGAATGCGTTACTTGTTTCGGGACTAAGGATGTCGGTGAATAGTGACATTATTATTTTGTTGCACGAATAAACGTTGCTTAGAAAAATAGCAACACCTTTAAAGCCTAGATATTGCAATGTATCTTCTCTTTTTTTTTTGGCAGCGTTTACTTTCACTCCCACGGATCAATTTGGGATGCAATAACTTTCAAAGATCGTCGACACGTAAATTGAATTTCTTATAAGCCTTGAATTATAAGTAATTAGAAACAAAACGCTGAAGTACAAATATACGTATAAAGACGTACAGGAAACAGACACGTGTACGGCAATATAGGTCGCAAGACACCGAATAACAATCATTACAGCGTCTCGCGCGTCGTGAAATTTCAGAGGCACAATACGCGGCATTAACATTAGCGCGAACGGATATTGAAATCCGGCGCGAAGAGACGCTACTACAGACAAAGAAGCGGAAGCGACGGGGGGGGGGGGTTAGTGGGGGAGAAGGGAGGAGGAGTGGCAGTTGGCGAAGAGTTCCGCCCGCGCGCCGCGTACGTGGAGTAAGTGCAATAATACCAGATTATTTGCACCGCAAAGCCATGCGTACGGGTAAACACAATATTCGCTCTCGGCTCGGCTCTGTGAACCGATAGTGCGCCCAGGTAGACTCGCATCCGCATCTATATCGCGGTTCCGCTGTATCCGTTTCTCTCTCTCTCTCTCTCTCTCTCTCCCCCCCCCTCCTCTCTCCTTCCCTCCCTCACTCATTTTCTCTCTCTCTCTCTCTCTCTCTCCCTCTCTCCCTCCCTCGCTCGCTTGTATACCAGGCGTCATAAATGTCTCGACGCATTCATCCTAGACCCAGACATGTTTTTTCGAAAAGATGCACCAAATCCAAACATTATTGTTAGAAAGTATTATAATTAGTATTCTGTATATTCTTGTATAATTTTTAAACTTGTATTATATTTCGTCCGACGTCAATAAATTAAATAAATTAATTATATTGTATTTTGCTTGCCGGTGAAGACCCGAAGTGATTTTATTTAACAAGGAATCCTTACTTCGATCAAATTAAACTATTAAATTTATAAATTACACGTCAGATATAATTTACATTTACACCGAGATATATCATAAGAGTATTTTTTTCTTATTTTTAAGTAATTATTATATGTATTAATATATTTAGTGAAGCTAATGAGTTATAGCATTTATCAAACCTAGTGTACGTATCCTGTGCTTCTCGCACACGTGTCTCATCCCTAGCATTCTTAGCTCGAAGCTGCTAAGAGCTATCAGCATTTATCAAATCTCTCGCTATCGTATCTCTCTTCTCTCCTCTCTCTCTCTCTCTCTCTCTCTCTCTCTCTCTCTCTTCTCTCTCTCTCTCTCTCCTCTCTCTCTCTCTCTCTCTCTCTCTCTCTCTCTCTCTCTCTCTCTCTCTCTCTCTCTCTCTCTCTCTCTCTCTCTCTCTCTCTCTGTCTCTCTGTCTATCTATGTGTCTCTCTCTCTTTACCTCTATCTCTATCTCTCTATGGACCGCTCTGTAATACAGATTCTATTTGAGCTGCCTCAGGGAAGTTAACTTGTGATGCGTGCAGCTCGTCTCGCTCTGTTGGCGATTCTACGGATCTAGTCGATGGTTGGTTGGTTGCAGCACTTCCACGATGAAAATGCAATGCGATAATGGCGCTTTAGTTATTTCCTTAACCCCTGCCCCGCGCTGCGTCAGGTTATTCAACCAACGGGATAAAAATGTACCGTTGTAAAAACGATGCTACGGGACGCTCGGAACAACACACAGGAGTTTTAGATGACTAAACTTAATTTTAGAATAGATATTTAGGTAAATTTAACTTTTTCTCAAAACGCTCCTATTACAAATACTTTGATATAATAATTTGATTTTTTTAATGCAAACTAAAAATACTTTTTACAAAATATATATTTAAGTAGATAAACACAGCAATGTAAAAAAAATAACATGTATTTTTAATATTACCGTTGAAATTTCGTTCAAACCCAAAAGAGAGTTGAGAGATAATAAAATTACGAAGATGAAAAATGCGCTCTCGCGATTTTCAGATACTGAATCAGTTCTTAATCTTACGTTTTTTAAAGCGCTATTTGTAGAAAAAGGGACGTCACGAAATTGGTATCGAGAAAGCAATCGCACGGCGGAGAAGGTCGTGTCGCCGGTGACTGCTCGTAGATCAGCAAGCTCGCGCTCCATCTTCATCGCGCCGCTCAAAGCAAATCAGCCTTCGAAGTGTTACAATTTCGTTCCCCCCATCTCTCCCCCCCCAACCCCCGCCTCGAAAGTCCCTTTAACTATCCCGCTATTTTCCTAACTCCCGTCCTAACCCCCTCCGGGGCTATCTCCCCCGTTCTCCACGTCGCTCCTCCACTCTCGCAGCCCTCGGTAGGGTGGAAACACGTCGGTCCGACCGGTTGGGGTGGTTTCGTCTGACGGGGTGCGAGCGAGAGTGGGGTTCGAAACGCCCGCCCATTGGTCCGCCCACGTAGGACTGAAGCGGTCGCTTCAAATCAATTCGAGCCTCGATCTCACCCTGTAAACGATTCTCCGCTCGCGATCGTGCATCCCTCGTCGTTCGCGAGTTCGTGACATCCGATCTCCCAATCTGAAAACGTATCAATGCCAAAAGGAATTTATGACACCACCCGGGAGCGAACGTCGCCGAAGACTCGTGCGTGAATCTCGATACAAATCTCGGGGGACAATTTAGTTGAAATCGTCAGTTCTTTAACGAGAAGGGAAGGTCGTACGATCTCGTGACTCGGGAGATTATTTTACAGCGAGTGGCCTGGCGAGAGGAAGACACGTCGAAGATCCGTCGAGCACGTCTGATTGGATGCTGGCTTAAAAGGTGCGCGATGAAGTCGTTCGAGAATCGTCCCCGTTGGACGGGAGGCATCCTCGACGATGCCTCGTCGGACGACTGACGTGCGCGTTAGCAGCTTGAATCCGCAAGCGTCGGGCGGAAAGCAAGGCGAGGGAGCGGAAGGAGCGAAGCGGAAAAAATCCCGTTATCGTTGTGGAAACAAACTATTAGCGTAAGATAGCACTTGTCAGGCGGGGGGGGATAGAGTGACGGATAGTTTGAACGTGACAGTCGCTCCGCTGAAATATATCGCGACGGAATCGTCGCGCCGGTGTGTTTTTCGTTTGCCGACGATTCGCGGAAAAATTTCGACATGTGATCGGCACGATCGCGAAGGAATTTGGTGCTCGCGTACCGATACAACCGCAACTCGGTATCACGATGTCAACGGTAGCGTCAAGCGAGCCGCGGCACGGGTTTCCCCGCTTGAGAACTGAGGTGACTGAAATCTTCGACGGAGGAAATCGCTGCAGGTGTATTGAGCGCGGCGATTATTTATATTAGAGAAATCCACTTCGTGCGGGTAACTAACGTGCGGGACCCCCGTTACGTCCCCGACGGACGCAGTTTCCTTTCGGAATACAACCGATCGTTCTTGTTAAGAGATTTTACAAGTGAAGTATTTCGTATTGGAACACTCGACGTCAATGGTAGTCTAGAGCTTGCGATAATAATTTGAAGCTTAACATCAGGAAAATATATAGTGCACTTGAACGAGGGATTTTCTACTCGGATGGAGTTTCCAAGTGAAGAATGAGAGCGAGCAGTAATCTCAAAGGGCCAATCGCGGGACCGTCGACGAAATAGACGACGAGCACCTCGGTGGCGGGTCCTCACGCTCATGAGGCGGCGATCACGATGGAGCCACGTGCGATGATGATGTCGAACCTGTCGTGCGACGGCTGCGCGGACAGCGACCGGGACTCGGATAGTAGTAGCATGATCGTCGACCCGGTGAGTCTCGACAAGAACGACCTGTCGCCGCCGTCGCAGACGTCGTCGAGCCCGGTGATACCGAGCTGCTCACCGGTCCCAACGCCAACGTCGATGCCACCGTCGTCGGCCGGCAGGAGTCGGAGCGGCGGCGGCGGCGGCGGTGGTGGTGGTGGTGGCGGCGGCGGAGGCGGTGGTGGCGGCAGCGGGGGCGGTAGCGGACGCTCCTCCAAGAAAACGTACTCGATGATGTCGGCATCGAATCAATCAGCGAAATCCGGCGGTTCCGCTCAACCTAATTACGGTTCCGATAAGATGTCGTCGTCCCTGATAAAACCGCCGTACTCGTACATTGCGCTGATCACCATGGCGATCCTGCAGTCGCCGCAAAAGAAGCTGACGTTGAGCGGCATCTGCGAGTTCATCATGTCACGCTTTCCCTACTACCACGACAAGTTTCCCGCCTGGCAGAACTCCATTAGGCACAATCTCTCGCTGAACGACTGCTTCATCAAGATCCCGCGCGAGCCCGGGAACCCGGGAAAGGGTAACTACTGGACGCTGGACCCGCTGGCGGAGGACATGTTCGACAACGGTAGCTTCCTGAGACGCAGGAAGCGATACAAGAGGCCGCCGCCGCACTACGTGCTGCGGGACCGGGCGATCATGGCCACCTTCGCCATCTGTGGCGACCGGGGACCTTGTCCGGGTGGCGGCAGCGGTCACCCAGGCGCCCTGGCCTATCCCGGCGCCACTTACCTATCACCACCACCCGGTCTGCCGCTGCTAGACTTCTCCCCGTCGACCCTGGAGGCGCTGAAGCTCGGCGGTTTTCTGGAACCGCCGCCGCCGCTCTACAAACCAGTGCCGATCACGGCGCCGCCGATCAGGCAGATCGACCCGACCTCCACCAGGACGCTGCCGGTCAGCCATACGACGAGCGTCGAAAAGAAGCGCAACTTCAGTATCGACGCGCTCATCGGCAAGCAGGCGGCCAGCGATCAGAACTGCGGCGCGTTGCTGGACCTAAGCCCGTCGGAGCACAGGGAGATCAGGAGCCAGGCGTCCGCCTTCTCGCCGCTCGTCTAGGAGCTTCCCAGCGGACCTTCTCCTTCTCCAATCGCCAAAGACAGACGGTGACTTTCCGAAAGTATTCATCATTTGTAGCGCCCCTCGTTGCGAGCTTGACGTGACTGCGTAATTGTTTTGGGCAGATCAGAAGTGGCATAACTAAGCGTCAAACGCGTGTTTTTTCCACGAGAAGATTTCGTAATTATCATTAAGCAAGACAATGTCTTAACACACGAAAGCTTTTGAATCCGGAAGCGGTTTCTGTCGTTCGAAATAAGAAGATGTAGGAGAAATCTTCTGTTCCTGGGAAGAAGAGTGAATAGAATCCGTAAAGTGAACGCTAAACTTGATCGAAATATGGTGCCCATATCGAGGTCGTGTTGGTGAACCGTGCTAATCAAAGACTGATCGGAGACTCGGCTGGTCAAGAACGACTCTCGAGAAAGTTTGAACCAATCGCATGCACACCGCAAAAGGACTACTCGTTCCAGAGGCGATGGTAACTGATTGAGTCGTTTAGCAAATATTCTTTTTCACCGATGCTGTCCAAATGAAATAAACAATTTAACCCCGAAAATAAACCGAACAATAAGCACAATTTGAAAATCGAATTTTCCCTATCGGTCACGATTTATTCGCAGTTCACCTCGAAGAAGGAAATATTTACTATCAAAGCGAAGGTTTTAACACTCTCTTTTCGTCATTTTATAAAGGTATTGAATTATCGTTCATTATATTGTAATGTTTTCTATATCATTTGGGCAGAGTTTACTTAAAACTGTTATATACGACGTGCAGCCTTGTAGCTTCGACGCAAACCTCTGAAAGTTATCAAGATGCTGCTCTGCGTGTATTGACCGTACACTTTCGAGGTCTAAAATATATTCAGCAGGTTGCAGGCGAGAAGGACGTGCATCGAGATTCAGGCGTTATCTGTGTTATCTACAATCCTAGGTTTTATTCGGTAAGGCGAGGCGAGGATCGTGCTTCGTGTAATCGTACCATACCTGGCGCACATGAAATTCCCGATGATCGTGTTTCTTACCGAGTATAGGAAATCAAGATGCGTCACTATAGAGAAAGAACGTACGAATCGATTTAATGGGGACGCATATATCGGGGATAATAGCGTTGTATCCCGTATATATCGGCGCATCTTTGTAAAAAGGCGTAGTGCAATAGAGCGTAACGTTTTTATTTAACATTCGTGCTGCTTTTTGGAACGATCAGTGGAAGTAGACGCATTGTAACCACATTAATTCAATCGCGATATAAAATTACATTTCAATTGTAAATCTTTTTCACAAATTCTTACGAGGCTGTTTCCCGTAAAAAAAAAAGGAAAAATTATCTTCCAAGAGACTGGAATTTTTACTATCACTACCACATAACTGCTTAATCACAATTGTTTTAGGATAATTGTAAACGGAAAATATTAATTTCTTTTTCGTTGAATATCGGAGTCGTCTTTGATCGATTATACCGATAACGTTAATTACTGTGAATCTCAACACGCGGAGAAGTAGAACAACAATGTACTTCCACTCGTCGAACGGGCTTTTGCGAAACAAAGTTCGTCGTGCGAATAAGTTAACCCCCGCCGTTCCTCCCCCTGATTTCACTTTCGTTGCCCGGATCTGTCGGTTAAGCGAACTTAGGCCGCTTCCGTATGGTCGATTAATATCGGCATTGTAAATACGAGTACCCGGACAAATATATGCGCAGCACTCTGTTATAGCGCGGGGGGGACCTTTCTTCGGTGGATTTAATGTAAAGTCGCCCACCCCATTTAGCCGTAAGCGGTCAAGTAGACGTTTGGTGTACATACAGCGAATCCGTACGTAATTGTGAATGCCTATGTATATATATATATATATCACAGAAAAAAAATGTAATACAGCCAATAACATATGTGATTGCGGGCTGCCAACTACATAAAATACTCAATACAATAATATTTGCTATTAATGCAAGTACAATGTTGATACTGCAATAGCATATATTATTGTATTGAGTATATTTTTAATTGGCAGCCCGCAATAACATATCTTATTGAATATATTGCATTTTTTTTTCAGTGTATATATATATGTATATTTATATATACATGTATGTATGTATATATATATGGCATTTTAACATTAGGATACCGTTTCCCGCGCGAAATGGCCGCAGCTTTGAAGACAATGACGATCCCCCTGAACGACGCTTTCAACTCGTTACGTTTTGCATTGTATCTGTCGACGAAGGAGGAATCTCTCTGTGTGCAAATCTTTAACACGCAAGTTTCTACCCGAAGCTTGTAACAAACGACTCAAATGTTATCGTTATGATTTAAATATTTTTAAGAGAGCGATGAATTGCGCGAAAAAGATTTGAGTCCGTCAAAAGAATGCCAATTGATTAAAGCGCGCGCACTAAAGCTTCGCAAAGTCGAAATTGTAGGATATACAATTGAAATTTTAAAACTGCAAAACAAAAGTTTATGGAAAGAATCTTGCTGATAAAATCTGAATTTGTCAGAGGCCAAGCACTGTCGAAATATGCGCGATCGATTATATTTGGGCACATTAATTTGACGCTCGCACACAAGGGAAGTGGCGTTATGTGAACATTTAATTGAAAATACATGACGCGTTTAAACAATGCTTTCGAAAATTCAAACTAATGCACGTAATTTACGTTCAACAACGAAATTGAAATCCAACGGATACAAATTGTTTTAATATGAAAATAAACAAGCCTGCTATTCTTACATCACGACGGTCAGCGTACGCAAAATGTACTGAAATGCACATTGGTAATATACGCAATATATTTTACCAATTTCATATAAAAATCTTTTTTAATCGTTACGCGAGACGCACATCACGATACACTTCACTTTGTTCCTCCGCTAAGAATAAAAGGCAAAAGTCGAAGATATATGTTTAGTTATAGGCTACACGCACATCCTATCGTTAAAAGAAGAATCGTCAGTAGATCTTAGTGAGTATTGTATGTGTCAAAATGATAGATTTATAATAATATGTAATGATAAAAAAAAAAACAATAAAGTATCGTTAAGTATAAGCGCGCGATTCTCTTCCCGTCGATTCATCTTCTTCACTCTCCCTCTCTCTTTTTTAGCCTCTCCTCGTCCCCCGTCGGTTTATCCTTCGTCGATAATCACGAATTTACATCTTAATTACTAGATAATTAAAGGACAGGGGCGAAAGTCGTGTAAACGCGCCGGGGCCGAGCGGAATTCTCTCTTCAGTGCTTGCTCCGTCAGGATCTGCGAGATGATGAAGACGCGCGAGAAGTCGGACGGTGAAACGGTAAAGCGGAAGCAAAAGAGACGAGAAGGGCGCTACAAAGCAATATCTTGTTTACCCGCTTCTCCCAGGCGCTGGCAATACGAAGCGGAAAAGAGAAGAGAGGGCGGGGGCGCGCGCGCGCGCGCGCGCTCGCGCGCGGCAACCAGCGGTGGAGCGCAGAATGAGTGGATTTTCATTGCAGTTTAATCCTCGCGTCTCCCCCTTGGCCCTTCCCCACACGACGCCGGTATTCTAAACGGCGATACGAAGGCAATTCTTGTCGCTTGGGGTGACGATATTACATTCCTCGATCGTGACGAAGATAACGGGCGCGCGTCCCGCGGCACTTTGGAGCATCGCGCTCTTAAAACGCTCTCTCCGCCCGTTTTTCCATCCCCTGCTGTAGCGCGTTTGCTTTCCACACCCGTTTCTCTCCGCGCCGGAGAGGGACGGGGGAGGGGGGGAGGAAAATTTACGGCGCGGTCTGCGAAAGGCTCCGTCAGCGTCGTCGTCTAACTGCGTCTAACAATGCTGCGAGCGAATCGAGAGCGCGACGAAAATAGCTAATCGTGAGCGTTCGCCGCGCATTTTACGTGTACAAATGCGCGGCTGAGTCAGTTCCACTTTATCTCTTTTGTTTAACGTATAATTAATGTTTTATGCGCTATCACGCGGATAATCCCGCGGAGGATCGGCGACGCGCGGAGAGAGCACCGCCCTCGCGGCGATCAGCCTAATTGATTGATAAGCGAAATTGATAAAGCAAATTGTCCTTATCTCGCGACGCTTGATCGCAATTTCAATGCGGGATCTCAATAAAGTCGTATAATCTCAACACCGCACAGAACATTCGATTGACGCTGCATTTGTCATACGGTAAGATAATGTCAAACACGCTAATTTACCGTCGAACAACAGGCAGCTGCACATTATTTTCGTCGCGCCATTTCTTTCATATCCACAACAGTCGATTAGAGTCGCGCTCCATAAATCCGTCACGCGGCGAGCGTCACGAGTTAGCTTTATTTTTAGATTAAAAAAAAAAAGAGAGAGAGAGAAGTTGATATCAATCAAGCAATAATCCTGCGTGTGACGCGAAACTAGCGAATTGCAAACTTCATTATGGAATCGTTAGATTCCGCGGGACTTACGTTAGAAGATTTACGACGCGTGTACGCAAGGCTTACACACGTGCTCCGAATAACGATGATGCTACAGTTTACAAAAGCAACTATTATTGCATTATCTCAAACATACGTTGCACAAAAGTAAACGCTGCATTGCGATAAAATAATTTGCGCGTGCGATAAGAGGGGTCGTGGAGTCCAGGGTCGAGGAGAGAGAGAGAATTTAGAGGTAGGTAAAGTAGATATAGACATATACACGATAAATCATAGATAAACATTTACCAATAATTTAAATCGCGTTCGCTGGAAGAGCGTTCGACTCGGCGCAATTTATCATCAAGCAACGATCTCAAAGCTCCGGGGTGATTTATAATCTAACAGTCAACCGCAACGTTATCGCGCGCGTTCGTGTAGATCTAGACTATTGCGATCTCAGCGTGCTCGTTTACATTGTCAAGCTCCCAATTAAAATGGAATCATCCGCCTGTCATTGGAAAACTCTTCTAAACAAACTTCTTTTGCTCCTAAAAAATAAAATAGAAACCTAAGCTGAGAGCGTGCAATTCTATTCTACAGTGAGAAAAACATGTTAATTTTACGAAATTTTTCAACTTGATTAAATTTCTTTAGTTCAAATATTTAACTATTAATTTGAATACATAAAATACTTGAACTTCACTTGAATTTAACTATTTGTATATTTAACTGAAATACATAAATAGTTGAATTGAAGACATGTAATCAAGTTGAACAATTCAGTCAAATTAACAACTTTTATTTCTCCGTGCAGTTCTTTAAGAACAAACAAAATTTGCATTGCTTTCATTAAACAACGATTGCACAAATATAACGAGGGTGGGTTTTCTTATTGCTAGAAAATAATTGATTTTAGATTAATTTAGCCGAGGCAGCATGATTCCCAAATCCTAAATGGGTATCCCCCGCTGTACTCATCCTTGTTTGGACATAAAAGACACGTCTACAATCTTCTGAATGTGCAACGAGCGTAAGTAGTCGACGGGGGAAAAAAAGAGAGAGAGAGAGACCGAGAGGGATATCGTTGTCGCGATCGTGGTTCTTCGCGCGTGCAACACCCCTTTAATCGTCCGTCAAGTGTGTGCGCATTCGGAATGCAATATATCCTGTCGGCCACGTGCCGCTCACGTGCCGCTAAGTGTTTGTTTCGGTTTGCATTGTCACCACGGATACAAGCGCGGGCGCCCGTGCCAAAGGCGTGTGCCGGCCCGTACTTACCGTGGAGGGAAGTACGGAGAGAAGGAGGAGAGGAGGTGAGCCTCGCGCGTCACCCCCCTTTCATAACTCGCCTCGCTCAGGGGGTAAATAACGTGCCGGTGGTTGACAATTAGAAGCGATGGGAACGAGGTTCATTATGCGAGAGGAAGATCCGCCGAGCGTATCGTGGGCGAAACGCGGAAATATTTTCGAGCCGGGTGCACCGATTCTTACCTGCTCCCCCCCCCTTCCCCTCTCTCTTTCTCGAAACATCACTCGGGGATTGGAACTTCTGTGTCCCATTGTGCTTAATTAAAAAATGTCGAAGAGTTCTTGGCACGTCAATCTTCGAGAGAGAAAAATCACTTTCTATGGCTTCGCTCTAATTGCAAAATAATAGGATTTGTAAGATGGGTGGTAAACATCTTAAGCATATAGAGATGTTGACAATTCAGTAGAAGCCGATAACATTGTGCGCGAGTGTAAAGCTATACATATCGTATTACGAAGCACAAAGTAATTTAGAGCTTGCCTCGAAATGCATTGCAAAAATTATAGATAAAACACAAATAAAACATGTGTTATTGTGTGTACGAGAATTAAAATGAATCGATTGTAATTTTCAACAGATTAAATAAAAATAATCCTTGTCTAATCCTTATTTTCAAAGTGATATGATTCTCGTAAACTTCTAACAATGAAATTTAGTGGTTTAGTGTTTATGAAAGTCAAATCCAACTTTATACGCTCTATTTGGTTTATCACCAAATCAATGTACAAAATGAGTAAAAGAAATAAAAAATTACTTTCTTTACAATCTTCTTAGCAAGGATAAAGCCAAGGGTCGTATCTGACCACAATCTTATCATTAGAGAGTTAATAAAATGATCATAAAATTATGACCAACGTATTTTACTTACCAGCTAATATTCTTACAAAAAAGTTGCAAATGTAATTACTAATTATAATATTTCGTTTATTTGAACAAAAAGATCGACTTAACCGTGAGGTTTTCTCTGCACATCGACTCGGCAAGTTCAACTACGCTCATTGAGCTATCAAAGGGTTAGACGGGAGAAGAGACCAAAGAAACGCGCAGGATTATCCGCGCTCAATTTTACCGCACGGAAACTTAGCGCTAAACAGAAAGTCCTCCCCGTTGTCGGGGATAGGCTGCGAAACGAAGAGAACATTAGCTGCACACGTATACGTACAAGATGCTTCAACGGTAGTGACGTGGTGTGGTGTAAAGTGGTAATAAGTCGCCGGAACGGTGTACACACAAGGGAGAGATCTGATAGTCAGCTACTTCGCTTTCTGGCCTGCTGGAGCAGAAAGTGAAAGAAAGAAGAAGAGGGAAAGAAAGAGAGAGAGAGAGAGAGAAAACGAAAGAGGGAGAGAGAGAGAGAGAGAGAGAAGCAGCAGGCAATGACCAATATTATGATAATTCGAGCCTCTCGCGTTTTATCCATCCGACCGTCCTCCTCCGCCTTTTACCCTTCTCGCCACCTACGCAAAGCCGAGGAACCGGGTGAGTACTCCTCGCTCGCCCTACCACCCGCGCCGCCGGAAGCAACGACGGCGGCCATGTTTCGGAGGCGCGGGCGTGGCCTTCCGGTTGCCCGGGGCAACCGGCGTTATCCGGATATCGACCTGGGAGCGACGAGAAGGGTGGCTAGGCTTCTGTCCGGGAGGGAAAATGTTATCACTGCTTTGTGGTGGCTAAGATAGCAACCCGCCCTTCCCCGCTGCCCTCTCTTTCTCTCACTCTCTCTCTCTCTCTCTCTCTCTCCCTCCCTCCTCTACTCCCGTTTTCTCTTCCCCTCTCCCTCTCTCCCTACCCGCCCACGGATCCTCTTCCCTCCTGCGCGATCCAGCGAGTTGGCCGTCCGCGTGAAAGTCGCCGAGATCCATCTCGTGTATCCTTGGAATGCGTGCGGGCACAGCTAACTCCTGTGTCATGAGCACGTGTGTGTGTATGTGTGTATGTGTGTGTGTGCACGCATGCATACACCCCGTGAATCGCACCAAATTCTCGCGCTTCAATGGTTTCCACGGAGATACGTGGCGAAAATCTTGTATTTAAGGAAGAATGACTTTTCCAGCGGTAACCACGTCGAAGTTATTCGATGAGAGTACACTTAAAAAAATGAAATACCAGCCCTGAAAGCACCCCAAAAAACATCTCGAATATGCGACTTCAGCTGCACAACTTGAGCAAAGTTTTGAAATATCAATAATTTAGAATTAACCAATGCAAGAAATACGTTGATAAAATTTGAATTTTTTTAAAAGAATATAAAAATTGATCAAGAAACAGATCACATTCTGTCATTGTTTATAATTGTATAATTGTTATAACTTTTCTTTTCTGCAACAATAGTGTGTTCAGTTTGACAATTCAAAAAAACTTCGCGAAAATTTCGAGAGCCACACGGAAAATATTTTACAGTACAAATTATTGTGGTAAATAATAAGCGCGAATTAAGAAAGCAATTATGAGAATTTTTACTATGTTTTACATCAAATAACCATGGTATTTACGCTACTTGTGGTATAATTCTCCTAAATTTCTTCTTATGATCCGCGGCTACTATCGTACATAGTAATATTTTAACTATAAAATTTTCTCCGTGCGTGATTATTTGAATTATTTCTTGAAACGTAAAATTTCAGAGAACAAAAAAAACGTGTAGCAGAAATTAAAGCGTCACATCTGAGTAACAACATATTCGGATATTACGAATGTTTGTCCGAACGGCGAAATTACAAGGATCCCGGGGCGATTAAGGGTGAAATCCTGCCGCGCTGTCCTAAACATAAAGAGGACATCGTGTACCGTACAGTCCTCGCGCACTACGGAATTCTGAGAATGTGTGCGAACCAAGGATGATATTAGATTCTTGGACAAAGTTTTCGCTCGGTCGAGGTCTCGAGAGCAGCAGCCGGAGACTGCTCGTCCCTGAGCAAGGACGCGTGTTATCCTTCGGCATTGATTTCTTCCCGACTTCTTCGCTGACGCCGTTGCTGCGGCGACAGAGAGCCGAGAAAATTATCTACGAACGTGGCTCCGCTTAGTCTTCTCGCGCATTTTCCTCCATAGCCCTCCATTAAATTTAATTATGTTTTAATGTGTTGCTCTTTTACATTAAGAAGTTCACTTCTATAAAATCCTTTTAAATATATGTCTTAGAGACGATCTCATTTAGTTGCAGAAAAAATACAATAAAAAGTTTAATACGCGTAGTTTTTTTCAGACAGAATATCCTAAACTATATTTCTTTATAAAATTATGATTATCGTTAAAATTATAAATAATGATTTCTTTAAGAATGTTTACTCGAATCTTATAAAATAATTCTCTGAGAATTCCTGAATTTTCCCACACTTTTATTAAAAATTCCAGATATAATTAAAAGAATTGTTAACAGCTTTAAAATAAATTTATTTAATTATGCTTTTTCATGTACCTTATATGTCGCATAATTATAAAGCCACTTAAGTTTTAATTATATGGTTAATATTCTTTGTCAACGTTGAACATCCACCCTTTCTCAGAACAATTTTTGTCATACAATGTTCTACCAAGAATCAAAATGTAAGTATTAATATAAATTTTATAATGTCGTATTGCTTTCTTCATTGATAGATAAAAATAGTTCTGGAAGGAACGAGGAGGAGGTGTTTTGGTTGACAAAGAATTATTGATGCATAAATTTAAAAAATTATTAAATTAAAGAAATGCTATAGAAACTGAACGGCATATAATCTGTTCACAATATATCTGATTCATTATAAGTATAGAATTCGAAATTGATTAAGAGAATTACTGAAGAGATATTTAAAGAGTCATTAAAGATGTATTTTGTATTATAATAATTACAAAAAAATTAAAGAATGTTAGAGAATTAAAGAAGATTATGTATTAATACATATACATCTGCAAAACATTTTAATTTTATAAATCGAGTCATCTTAGAATTTCAATGTAAAAGTAAAATTTCAAAAGTTTTCCCACGTACCTAAAAAATCCCATAAAAGTTCATGATTTTCAAAGGTAAAAAAGAAATTAATAAGGTTAAAATTTACATTTCCTTAACAGTAACGTCAAGATGCATTTCGATATCATTCATCGCAAATTCATGCTAATATATTCCCAAAACTGACGGCTTATTTATCGTAAAAACGAACTTTACAAAGAAATATGTAAATGAGGAAATTGTACACATTTATCTTGCAAGACGAAAGCTAAAGAGAAAGGGAATTTTCTCTGAGGAGATTGGAAAAGATTTCGTTGGCGAAACAAGACGCGAAAAGGGAGTGCTGGGAAAAGGAGCACGATATTTATAATGTATAGCTTCCTTGGGAAAGTTCAGGCATGTGTCTCAAAACTTTTGGCCGCTTTTGCGCCGATATCGAAGTCGTTTCCGCAAGAACAAAAGTATACCAATATATCAAATACCGACGTACATACGTGGTCGGAATTCAGACGGCAACGCTTTCATACTCCTCTTTCATCCCTCAGAAAGTTTATTATTAATAAAAAGCACAATCCTCGTCCATCGTGCGGAATCGCTAACCATATTTCTCCAGACTGTAGGAAATTACGAGTTCCAAAAATTAATTAGAAAGTCCCGATATTTCCGTCTTGAACGCATTGAGAATCCATTCGTTTGGGCCGCGATTCCTACGGTTTAGCGGATTCTCATCACGGTCGATCAATACGTGTGACCGCGTATTTACAAATTTAATTTTACCGGCGAAATAACCATCACGAGGTGCGGTCCGCCCGATGTCACGTCCGAGCGAGCAGCCCCCGCTCGTCTGGATGAGCGCGCGTAAACAGGCGGAGAGGCGCAACCAACGAATGAACGAACCAACGAATGAACGAACGAACGAACGAGCGAACGGATCCACGCACACACAGTGCGTAAGGTCGGTCGCGAAATCCCCGTGGGAACAGACACTTGGCTTCGCGTTTAAGGACGCGCGCTTACGCGTGTGCATACAGACGGCGCAGTTTAATGCACTGTTTGCTGTTTGCGCTTCGTACTAATGGCCCGGGCTTAGCGAGATTTAAATTTGTCGGCGAGCGAGCCCCGGAGGGGTATGGAAGGGGGTCGTGATGCCCGCCGGGCGAGGACCGGCGCCACGTCGGGACGATTTAAAACTTTTCGGAGTAATAATTCGGCCGAGTTACACAGCCCGCGGGCTTTTAATTCTTCGCTGTCGTCGTCGGAGATCGCGCGCGACGTTTCCTCCTCTCGCAAACTTCCGGCAGAGGAACGTCCGGCGTCGCGACAGGCGCGTCAAGCGCCTTCTCATTTAAATCGAAAATTCCCAACTTTACGTGGAGGTAAATTACTTGGGTAAATTCGAAACGGCCATCTTCCCGACTAATTCGCGGCCTGATTTAACCGCTTCGCGTTTAATTTTATTTAATGTCGTACGCGATCCATTCAGATCTTATCTTTTGTTGTTCACAATTCAGCAGATGACGCAGGATTTTGCAGTTTGGGAAATAAGAATAGTTTCTTGTGAGTCTTTTGCCAAATTCGCAGATAAAAATATTCTAACGAGTCAAGTTTAAGAAGTCTCTAAAAACGTGTCTCTAAAAAATTTTACGGCCCTTCTTTAAAACTTTAGGACAGATTTCAAAAAGAGCTCAAGTTAATGCTTGAACTTTATACTTTAATATAAAAACATTGAATTTTTACCGTCGGCATCATCGAACTTTTAACGCGCTTTGTATTTTAGGGGCGGGTGCAGTCGCACAGTTTCAAATAGAATCATTGCCCCATGCTCTCCATTGCAAATAAGAATTTTAATACTAAATTTAACATATTGAAATAAAAGATATTTCGTTAAAAAATTGTTTCTTGAAATCACTATTTAATTATTTAATAAAACCGTTTATTAAAAATTTGTTTTTTTATAATATTCAATATTTCAAAAATTATTTAAAAAGTAATATAAGCAATAATTGTTTACAGCATGGAAAAAATAAATGAGCATTCTTAATCCTTTGTATTAAATCTGCTATTGGAATTTTTATTATGTGCAATAGTTTTGCAATAGGCTATGATAAAGCAACTCGTACTTTGTTTTGCAAGCATCTAACAAACTAGCCTTCTTCGTATAAAAGTACAATGTTCAAATATTAATTTAAATTTAATTTTTCAAAAGCTATAAACTATCGGAAAGAGTCCGATAAGCTACGAATTTTTAAAAACAGTCAAAATCACACTTTCCTAATAAACTCGACGTGATAGAATATTTCTCTTTGTGTATTTTGATCCAGAAAAACTATTCTTTTCCATCGGAAGAAAAAACGGCAGAAATTCTGCAATTCTTGTGTATACTAAAAGAAAAAAATAGTTGCATTTACCATAATTTATAGTTATTTTTGGCCGTAACAATATTTTTATAGTTAAATTAACAATATAAATTATAGTTAACTTAACACTGTATTATTGTTACAATAGTTATAGCATTTGTTCATACAACCATATGTATGGTTAAACGTGCCATAATTGTGATTTATGTATGGTAGAATATGTATGATAGAAATTATTATAATTTATAGTAAACTTTTTAGTTTATGATAAAATTTTTACCCTGCTTGGCACAACTATACATATATGGTTATTCACACTAACATTATAGCAATAATAACTATAAAAATGATATTTGCAACTATAATTATTTTACTATGCAATTGTAGTTGCAAATACTAGACACTTTTCTCTCAGTGTAACGTTAAAAAAGCTTACATAAAAGAAAACAATATTAAATTGCGCGCGTTCTTATAAATTCACAAGAGATTTCCATTTGTTGTAAATACAGATTTAAGACAATTTAAGGCGGAAGATAAGCTGCTCGATCGCGCATGGAGATCGCCGTCTCGAAATTGCGGATCGCTTAAAGTGGCGCTTTATACCGTGCTCAATACCTGTAATTCTAGCGGAATAGCGCGCGCGCTGAGATTTTCGACGAGGTTTCGGTGAATGCGCGTCAAGCGGGCTCGCAGCGGTGATTCGTGCGCGTCGCCAAAGGCCGAAGAACACCCCTACAGTGCGGGGGCTCTGCTGAACACGATACGAGGGGTGCTCGGTCGAGTGTACGTCGACGCGGAGCCGTAATTGTTTTACTCCCTGACGAGAGAGAAGGAGAGAACAAGTCTCCCCCCTTCTCCCTCCCTCGCCCACCCCCCAACCCCCTCTCACTCTCTCAATCTATTTCGTCTGTGCCCCCGCAGCTACTCTCGTTTCATCCCCGACGCGACGCCACCCGCAGCGCGCCTATCATGCGCCACTAATGCCTAACAGGTTAACGTCTCGCATGATTATTCTATTGCCCCACGCGCCCCTGCCCCCCCTCCGCGCTAATTCGAGCGGCTTTAATCGTAATATTTTCCGCCCTCGTCCCGGAGGCCGGAGCGATTCTTCCCGTGGCTTTTTGCACGGCTCCTCGTGGCTCTCTCAAAATTGATCTACGAGATAATCGACAATCACGAAGCCCTTCAATCACACCGACGTGTCACATTGTAATTTAAATTCTGAGAGACGCGAAGAGAGATTTTTGTATATAAGGAAAGAGGATTTACTGCATTCTTTTACGTAACGGAATTTATTCTTATCTCTATTACTTTACTTGATTAGCCGACCCCGTCGTTTTGAATTATATTAATTAAAACACGACCGTCAGCGCATCGTTTTATTATTTCTTCTTCGAGGAAAAAAGAATTTTCCGCTACATGGAACGGCCGAATTAAATTCGACGTGAAATTCACTCACGGTTTTCAGATGATTGAAATTTGCGCGCATACATGCATCTCTGTGTGTGGCGCACGCTCGATTATCCACGCTAAAATTGTGAAAAATTATTGCTTAACTCCGCGATAAATTGTTAGCATTAAATTAACAAATATACATTGCAAATACGCGCGGAACGCACAAAAGCCGCGCCGCGCGTTCGGCAGCCACGTTAAATTAAAAAATATATATCATTAAATTACAAATATATCATGTCGGATATTATGTCCGGATATGTGCAGGAGCGTTTTTTTTTTTATTAAATTGCACACAATCTGTTTGCATCGACGAAATCGCGTCGCTTCGCCTCTCTCTCTTACCGGATTTTTCAGCGACCATTATTCGACGATTATCGATCGCACATTTCAATGCGGCGCGAGAGAAATTTTCGGAAAAACATCAGCTACGTCAAACATTAATTTAATCTATGTTAAAAATCCTTGTAAAACTGCGCGCGTAATTTTACATAGATTTTACAGAAATAATTTTCAAAGTCGGCGCGAGACACTAAAAATACATTTTTATACGAGGCGATGATGAAAAATACGCTAATGCCAAAAAAAATCATCAATCAACGATTTGCAAATTCTTTCGCAAATCGCCGCCGATTGATTGTTCATCCAATTTGCTGAAGATTTCATAAAAAACGTTTACAGTGCGAAATAAAAAGTAATTGATTCAACAAAATTTTTTTTGTTAATGCCAAAAAAAGATATGCTCAATACAACAATATACAGTAATGCAATATAAATGCACACTTCAATCAACATCGTTGTACTTGTATTAACAGCAAATATTATTATATTAAGTATATCTTTTGTCGGCAGCCCGCAACAAAACGTTTTGTTGAATCAATTTTTTTTTTCTTAGTGTACAAAACACAAAACGCACCTGCACTTCTTTAAATTTAATAAACAGTTTTGTTTTCTGTTTCAAAGTATATACATTTCTTTGTTTTTCATCAAATTTTATTAAATCTAAAGAAATGTATATAAAATTTGTTAGAAACAAAAAATATACTGTTGGAATAATCGAACGAAACTGTTTATTGAATCAAAGGAAATTTTCCACGTAGTGTGCAATAATTAAAACGCCGGTGCGAGGTAACGTAAAGTTTCTTAATTGTCCTCTCGGGATTTTACCGCGGAATAAAGTTGTTTGTTTGCACCGTCGAAAGACCCGTCGATTGATACGCGAAACCGCGATGGCGCGCCAGCCGACGGTTCGCGACAAGAGGATTCCGACGACCACAGTCGAGAGCAGATTTCGACATTCGGGCTTACTTCCGTTAGACCGGCCTGGCATGTCCGTTTGTCACGCTGCGCATACATCGAGCTCGCTTATCGAGCGTGCGATCGGCCGCGATGTGCTCGACGTGCACTCGCGCGTTTCCGGTCAATGCGACGCTGCAAACGCACCGAGTGCGACAATCGCAGCAGCGAGCGAGCGAGCGAGTTTCAACGAGTCGCAGCCAACCGTTATTACATAATCGTGTGCACCTCGATCGTTTACAAACAGCGCCGTTCCATGTCGAAGACGATTTGCTCGAGTCGCCCGCGAATCTTACGGTTTTCAAAGCGTTCGCTTCGCGCGAGCGCGCGCGCGCGATGATAAATAACAAATATGTTGTGATTTTATAGACGAGACTAATTAGGGATTCAATTTAATATCGGGAATGGAAGAATGATAAGCCAAAAAGAACGTAACTCTTTCAAGTTTCATCTAAATAGATCGTCCGAAATGTTAATCATCGATGTTTGAGCTGCAAATACTATTTTTATTTTTCACCGCTTCATCTACTTTCTTAGAGACAATTAGTTACTAAATATAGATCGATAAGAGGCACTATTTCTCATAAGTTAATACAATTATAACAAGATAGATAAATACATACATAGACACGGACAAGTAAATTCAGGAGAGAGAGAGAGAGCGATGCCTTTTTTGCCTCCTTTTTAGAACGGCATGTACGATAAATAATTTTCCATATTATTATTCCGTTCGTTGACTCGCCGTCTGCGAGACGGAATGTCTCTCTCGCTCGCTCGGCGATTATTTTATCGCGATTATGGTCGCGCGCGCGAAAGGATGGAGAGCAGACGGAAAAATAAAATAGCGCGGCGGCGGCGGCGGCAGCGGGCGGCGGTGTACGCGCGTATAACGCGAGGTTATTGATTTCTTTGGCCGCTTTTTACCGTACGCGCTTGTCGCGTTTAATCCCGTATAAAATACTTGGTGTTCCCCGGGGCGCTCTTCCCCAGTTTAAAACTGCATTCGCGTTTAATTCGAACAACCGGCAGCCGGGAAATGGCGCGGCAGCGTGCAGCCTGCCGGAAAATCGAAGTAGAAAACTTCGCAATTAGTCCGGCCACCCCTTTGCTTTACCCCCGCGCACCGTCTTCGGCGGCGGCGGCGGCGGCGGTGGCGACGGGCGAAGTAATTAAACGTCGGCCAATTAAATTCCTCATAACATTTTTATAAACTTCCGTGCGCGCCGCCCACGCTCTCTCAGCGATCGGAAATGTGAGGTTGTTATTTTACGAGGGTTGCGGAGACAGATAGGAAGAGAGCATCCGAATATTGTCGAGAAACAGTATTCGAACGGTTGGTATTGAAATAAAACGAGAAGGAATACGCGCGTATCTTTATAAAAGATTCTGAAAAATGCTGTTAAAATTGCTGCTAAAATCTAGACTAGAATGCATTTGTTTTATACTGAAAAATATGGAAGAGAATTTTGAATCATACGACTGCTTTAAATGCGAATTCTTAGTGCCGAAAGAGATACTGTTGTTCGTACAGCTTTCGACGAAGCTGAACGATTAATGAAGATTAACTTCGAAAGTTAGCGATTAACTTTGATCTAGATTTATCTTTTTTTTTTTTAGTCTAAAAATTAGAAAAAGATAAAGAGCCAATTTAAACTGAAATCAAAGTTGATCTGCATTAGAAAAACCTTTACTCTATTACCTATTTATCCCATAACATTTTATATTGATCTTTTTTATAACATTGATCATTTTTTAATAATAATAAAACTAAAAAAGAGAAAAATCATTTAAAGTATAAAGCATTAACCTTTTTCCTTTTTATTTAGAAAACGTTATAAATTGTACTTAACAAAAATATCTTTTATATTTTTCGTATAATGGTCATATATGCTTAAATATATATAAATAGATATAAGAACAAAATATTAATATTCTAATACTTTGAGGACAACAATTTTTAAAAAATTAAAAATCTCTGGACTTCCTTGATTCCTTGCAGAAACTTTATATTTACTACCTATTTTTATTTTTCGTTTTGCTTTATTCTTGCCGGATTAATCAAAATTCGACGCTACCGATAGAGAAGTAACTATAACGCATATGTTACAAATTGACTTGTTTGGCTTTGTAAAAATCCCTTATATATTTCTAACATAAAAAGTGATATTTTAGTGCGGTATCTTTTATACACACAAAAATAGATTCTATATATTTTGATAATGCAACGATCGAATATGATATGTGCCCGGTTGCGGCCGGTCGCGTATCAGTGCGAAAAATATGGTGCTTTTCACCGGTGGTGCGCAATGTCGCAAACGTGTTTAAAGCCAGCCGAAAAGCGGACACGCGGTTACAGTTGCAAACGAAATTATGCGGCGAAACTATGATGCGCCGACCGTCGACGGCCGGGGCGCGGCGCGCGACCGGCTGTTTAAAGTTCATAACCGGCCCGGTAGTTTATCGGCCACGGCCCGTAAATCCGATTACAAGAACAGATTTATTTTGACTGGCGCACGTGACCCAACAAAAACGCGGCCCGGCCCTTAATCCACTTTCGGCGCGAATTGAAACGCCGCACCTGCTCGCGCGACAACAGATGCGTTTACCGCGACAGATTATCGTTCGTCGTGTGTGTGAAAGAGACAGAGAGAGAGAGAGAGAGAGAGAGAGAGAGAGAGAGAGAGAGAGAGCCTTCTTCTGTATGTATGGGACCTGTCACGTGCTGCGACACGCGGAATCGTTTTATTACTTTTCATAATGTATTCCGACGCACGCACTTTCGCGGCAACCCTTACAGCCCTCATTGAAATATGCTTTTCAAATAGTTTCGACTTCCCTTTCGAGTGGTATATTATTCAATTTATTGCGCTACTTAATGATCTCAATAACAAAATAAATTAGCGTAACATTATCGCTTACACAATACTTACAATTTGACATATAAAAACTAATTTTGCATCTATAAATATTATATTACATATATTGTATACAATACATATATATGTATACACATAATTATATATACATGCATGCATACACGTGCATATGCAGTAAATACATGTATATACAGTCTGTTAATTTTGTTGTGTGTAACATATATATTATGTAACATAAATGTTTTCCGAGTTTCAATATCAAAATTTCACTATGCTAAAAACGACACGCGTGATTTGAATATTAATATCGATTTAAATTTGTTGAATTTTTATCGACACGTTTATTCATTATATGAGCGCAGTATAAAAGATAACGACACTTAATTAATTTGAATTGGCAACATTCTGCCCGTTACTTTTTATTCGCCGAAAGTTGTTGAACAAGATATTTAGCATTACGCGTTGCTCCGCGAGTTTTGGAAAAATAGCTCGCCATTGGCATTATCGATCGGCGATTCAATAGGAAGCGGTAGACAGCCGCTTCTATTACCCGGCCGCATGGAACTATTTACTTCTAATAACCGTTCTCCGAGGCAATAATTGCGAT
This sequence comes from Monomorium pharaonis, assembly GCF_013373865.1. Lineage (NCBI taxonomy): Eukaryota > Metazoa > Arthropoda > Insecta > Hymenoptera > Formicidae > Monomorium > Monomorium pharaonis. The sequence goes on along the minus strand of NC_050473.1, from coordinate 18,327,401 downwards.
CCCGATGGAAATGGCAATGCGGCCACCGAATCGGGCCCGATCCCTCGGTGATGCACGACGATCCCGCAAACAAATCGACCGTCGCGCCCCACAGTTTTACGATCTAATGCCCGGTCGTAATTTATAGCGATCAACCCCCGTCACCGCGTACTCTCACCGGACGAGAGGGTCGTCAATGGTGATGTCGTCGGTCGCACACAAAGCGCCGAGAATCATTTATTTCAAAGTGATCCCGAGGTATCAAGGAAGATGACCGGGTTCATAAGCCACCGCACGCGATGACAATGCCGCGCCATTCGACAATAATTCATAAATATCCAAGGACGGGTCTGTTTGTCCGAACTGCCTCCTCGGCAAATTACGGATTCGATACTCTCGCCCGTATTCGTTTACTCCACATTTATCTCCATCCGTTTATAATGCTGAATCTCATTTGTTTTGTCCGAAGTTTGCGCGCAACGTCATCTTGGGCTGAGACTCGAATTTATCTAGCGTTAAATATAAACGTAATAAGTTGTATATTAGAGTTACATGTGAGTAATACAAGAAACCAGAAATGCTTTTCGGTCAAAACGAAACTTGATGCTTGATAACATTTCTACATCAATTAAGTGTATTTTTAAGATTGCTTATAGCGCTATTATTAAAATTAATAATTAATTTAATTTAATACATTATTTCTAGCTTCAGTTAACAAATGCATATTAAGTCTGACAGTCTATATCGATATACAGTTTATAGAACTAAAAAAAAAATTAATACTTGATATAGAATTATTATTAAGCATCAAGATCCGCTCTGATAAAAAAATTATTTCTTCTTATTTCTCGTTTTTAAAGGTGAACAATTTTAATAATTTTACGAGTGTCATTGATAGTTTGACAAATCAGTGAGAGCTTTTAAATTAAAATAGCTTCGGGACCAAAATTGTTATATAATTTCGATGATTTTTATCCCGTTGACATATAGCGTAATGAAAACGGGAAAAGTTATCGATAGTTTGAAGTAGACAGTATAGAGCGTGAACAATTCTGTGTTTACATTATGAATGTAGATAAAAAGTACAATACAAGCTTTATACATTTAATATACAGTATTGAATGATTTGAAGACAAACAAGATAAAAAAAAGTTACGCACCAAGTGAACAAAAATTTTTCAATATAATGGAGAGAAAAATTATTGTACAAATTAATAAAATGTCAAATGGAGCGAACGCCCCGCACCAAATGCATTTAAACGCGAAATTTCTCCGGTGCTTGTTTGCGATAAATAAAATCACCAATCACAAATGTATTTGATGTCGCGGAACAAAAATTTTCCTAACAGTTAACGAATTCGACAGCGCTCCTGTCTCTCCTTTAAGCGAGACTCGAACGGTGTGCTCGATAAAAAATATCAAATTAAGTATAACTCATAATAAGTCGCACAGAGCACGGCGAGTGCATGTTGAATAGTCGCGTTGTGGAAAGCAATGTCATCTGCTCCGTTCTCCGCTTTCCGCGTTCCTTTGTCCGTTCTTTCAACAGTTCTTTTTCCCTCTCCCGCCCCCTGATACAATCAACTTCAAGGGTGCACGGGAAACGAGATAGCCATTTATCCGCTACCCCAGGAGTAACCAAGCGGGGAAAGTCCAAGAAAACCGAGTGTCCCGCCATTGTCGCGACTTTTTTTTTCCAGCAGGATCGGAGGAAGATATTTTCGTGCCCCGCAAGCACGTTATTTTTGCAAGCTCGCGCTATTTATACGGTAAAATTCAAATTGCAGCAAAAGCGAGAAAAAAGATGAAAGACATTTATAAAGGTAATTAATTTTTTAATTACTTTAAAAAAATATATTTTGAAAAAAGATATAAAATGTGGCTAAAGAATTTTGAGCAAAATTTTAATTTGCAAATTCGTAAGAGAGCCTGATGAGTGAAGCATGCGAAAATTGTCAGCAGAAAATTTATAAGAATATGTTAATATGAATATTTCTGTATAAAAATTTCGTCATAATATCCTTTTTCTAAAACAAATCTATTACAAATAAATTAGCAAGCTGCAGGAGATAAAATTTTAAAATGATCGTCTTAACAAATTAAAATAATCATAAATCACATTAATTTGAATTCTGAAGCTAAATGTACATATCTTTTTCTTCCAATTAAAATTAATCCGACTAATTCACATGGATGCAATATACATGTAATAATTAAAGGTTAGACAAATCATTATTTCTTTGGTATGGACAGTTTCGGGATTGCGACAAAGCGGACATTGGCGAACGTTTCGCGACGGCAGCATCGGCGAGCGCGCGCGCGCGCGCTTGTAGATGTGTACGTAGCTTAAAACGCCCACAATGTCAGGTTGCTGAGCGACCCACCGCTCCCGGAGGAAAATTTAATTTCAGCTGACAACATCCTGTTCCGCTGCACACTGCGCTCAGCATTCTACAAAATCGCATGCGAGACGATAGCACGCTGCTGCTTCGGGCGCGCCAGCTTTTCCCGATGATAGCTCGCTCTCCCCACACGCTAGATCCACCGATATCGTTCCTCACACGCCAACGAATTCTTGCGTCTCTGCTATTTACTTTCGCGAATACGAAATGGAGCGCGCCGAAAGTGCCACGGATAAAATTGCATTACATTTTTTTTCCCCACGCCAAATTAAGATTCGTTAAAAATTATTAAACAGAGAGGAACAACTGTAAACGCTTTGTCGCTCCCTGCAAGTGCCCGCAAAGCTTACCGCACTTCGAAATGGATTTAATTCGCGCAGTTGCAAAATACATACGCAGGACGAAAATATGTTACTTTTTTAGATTTTGTTTCGTGTACGTTTTGTCCCCTTTCGCTGCCGGCGGCGGACACGCGTCGTAACTAGTTCCACGACTGACACTTTCCAGAAAAAGACTCGTCCACTACGTTTCCGCCGATGTAATAGAGTTACGGCGATTCAGCGAAATATCCGTGTGCCCCGGACGACGGTCCGAGGAGTCTCGAATTATCGCGCCTAACGTACTATCCGCGTATTCGCTTTCTCCGTGAGTGCATTCAGACCTCGCGGCACGTCCGTACGTGCGAGGATCGCTGATGATTTGCGGAGAACGTGGAGTAATATCAATTGATAACTTTCGGCCGAGCGCAATTACTGCGCAACGTGAAATTAGATTAGATTTGCGAAAGACTTTTCGGAATAACGCACGTTCGCCACGCGATACTTTTTGCTACGTAATTATCGATCCGTTCTATACACGCGGAGCAAACTACATTCCGGATTTCCGTGTCAAGGAATTTCTCAGACAGACGCTATGTGCGATGATCACCTGACAATTAACTTCGTAAATTGAAAAAGTAATAGACAGCGCAAAGAGACTCGAGAGTCGTCTCTCCTTGTTTTGGAACTCATTTAAATATCTCAATCTCCTAAAAGAAGGTCGCCAATACCGGCACAGGCCTCTTAACCCTTTGTTGCACAAATTTTTCTGTTAAACATATTTTGCTGGATTTCAGTATAAAGATTTTTAAGATTGTGAGTTGCAAATTAAAAATAAAGATGTTGAAAATTAAAATAATGGATTCAATATTGGCTGTTAAAAAATTGTCTATGGTTTGTTTATGTAATATTTCTTATATAATATTTTATATATAAAAATGTTTTAGGCTTCTGCTTTCAATAGTGAAAAATAATAATAAGCATCACCTCAGAAATCGACCCGAAAGTTGTTAATTCTGAGCACTGACATAACACATTTTTAGTATCAAGAGATTTTTAAGTACAAAATGTATCTCGTAAAAATATAAGATCCTAACTAAATATAAGTAAAATTTTTCAGAATCTTGCAAAGGTTAAATTATGATTTTAACAATAAAATTTTACGTACACACGAGTAAGGCAAATAGATAGATTTAGCAGTAGACCGAAAAATGGAAGCATAATTATATTATATTATTTTCATACCCATAAATCTCAGGAAGAAATATTATAAAATACGTAAAAACTGCAAAGGAACTGGCCCACTATGCAACAAGGGGTTGAAGCGGCACCATCTTATTTCACCGAAACTAAACATTGTACTATGTTACCGATAAGAACATAATCTACTTAGATAATGATTATAAAGAAATAAAAACTCAGTTTGTACATTTATAACTTTTATCTATATAAAATCTATTAAAATTGAATCTAATCTTTATATATAGTTGTGCTACATGTTGCGTCTTGTGGAACAGCATAAAGTATCTGTACAATCAATAAAAAATGTTTTACATCCAAATGAAAAGCCTCTAATAATCTCTATATACATTAATGACTTCTAAATATTTTGTACGAATGATTCATATTTTTAAAAAAGTAAAAGGAAAATGTATCCTACGCCAGTTTAAAAGAGACAAGACGTTTATTATGTTGTGGAATTATTGCAAAAATACGAAACAATATTATAAAAATTGCTGTACCATCTGGCAGAAGACACTTTCTAGTGTATATTTATGTTTCTCAAAGTTTTATTTTTAGGTTTTTGTTTAAGAAATACTATTCAAAAGCAAAATGGTACACCAGGTAAATTGGTAACCTTCCCCTATCTGGGAGGAAGCTGAGAAGACTGTTTTCTATGGATTTTAACTCTGCAAAGGTTCTAATATCCCGCAGTACCCTCGGATTCGCCAATACTTCTCATCTCGTCGTAGGTCAGCTTCCCTCCCGACGCGCTTCACAGAAGGAGAGAGAGCCGCAAGCGTGCCCCCTGCGTGAGGCCCACATTCCCCGTCGAGCGTGCCCGAGCGCGATTTACGCGACTGGAAAATACCTTCCTCTCTTCCTCCCCCCCCCCTCTCTCTCTCTCTCTCGCTTTCGGAAGCTGAGGCTGACTACAACCATTATTTGTTCTAGTTCGCCGTCGTCGCGGTGCACAGTCGCCTGATTTCTCGTTTACCTCGTGTGCGCCCCTATCCTCCCTCCCCTTTCCTACCCCAATCTTCCCCCGCGCGCTCTCAATCTCTCTCTCTCTCTCTCTCTGTCGTCAGTGCCCCTCGCGACCATTTTCTAACCAGACCTGGACCCCACCTCTTCCCCGGTTGGCCTCGAGCAACCATCCGCGACCTCCCCATCCTCCTCCGCCTCCTGCTCCTCTTCCTCCTTCTTCACCTCCGTATCCTCCCTACGCGTTTCGCACATCCCCGAAACCTCCGCGTCTCTTCCCCCTACTTTCCTCCGTCCGTCATCTCCCTTCCCGTCCGCGGCCTCAACTCCCTCCGCCCTCACCACCCCTCAGCGTGCCGACGTAGCCTCGCGCGCTACGTCTATTTATCCACCTAGCGGTATGATATTACACCCCGGGGCACACTTTGGGGATTTCCCCCACCCCACTCCACCGGCACAGCGGCGAGAGAGTCGAGGGTGCTCCCCCTCCCCCTCCCTTGGAGCCACGCCCAATCGCGAGCCGGCAGTCGTGCAGCGTTCCGGCTGTTTCCAGAGCCGAGTCCATTGGCCCGCGCTGACTTTGCGTCATCGCCACCCCGTCGTACGCCGGCACCGCGTGCGTTTCACGGACGACGAGGCTCTCGTACCCGCCGCCGCTCGTGGGACGGGGGACGACGGAGGGTAAGGCGGGTGGAGGAGGAGGGGGAGGGGGGAGGGGTGGGCAGGGAGGGCAGACGGGGAGAGACTCGCGCGACGAAGAGGGTGTTGAAATTTAGAAGGCTTCATTTGGTCCATTCTTCGGCCGTCGCGGCGCGGCAAACTGTCGCAGTTATACCGGCGCTTATACTTGAATTCTCTCCCCTTTCTCTTCCCCGCGTTCTCCCCTTCCGTTCACCCCTCCCCCCCCCCCTCCCCCACGGCGATCTCTCCCTCTCTCGTCCTTTCTTCGTTTTCTTTCTTTTACTATCTTTCGTCGCTCTCGACGAGCCAGCGGATTTGCTACGAAAAATCTCTGCCCGCCGCGATATTGGATTCTTATGCGAAGTACATTCCGATTTTGTGCATGTATTACCAAATATTTTATTACGAAATATTTTCGCACGTCAAATAACGCGCGTACACCCGCGCGCAATCCGGTTAAATCGCGGTCTAATGTGTTTTCTTTAGCTTTCAAGAGAGTAAGAGCTGTCTTCAAGGCTTAGCCGCTAATCGCATTTCCTAGCTTGAAATACGTGGCACGTGTGACGTTTAATCGTTTCGTGTTTACCCTGTTATTCAAATAGTTTTTATATCGTATTTGTGCATCTCATAAGGATACATGAAACATATAAACAATAAACATTCTCTGATATTTAATCTCGCGGATCAGTAAATTTTTATTCATTATTATAACATATAATAAATATGATTATCGAATTCGTATACGCAATGCGATGAGAGCTTTTCATAGATATAATAAGTCCTTTTCTCCCGTCACACTTTAATGATTATCTGCACTAAGAGAAAAGTGTCTAGTATTTGCAACTATAATTGCATAGTAAAATAATTATAATTGCAAATATCATTTTTATAGTTATTATTGCTATAATGTTAGTGTAAATAACCATGTATGTATAGTTGTGTCAAACAAGGTAAAAATTTTACTATAAATTATAATAATTTCTACCATACATATTCTACCATACATAAATCACAATTATGGCACGTTTAACCATACATATGGTTGTATGAACAAATGCTATAGCTATTGTAACAATAATATGGTGTTAAGTTAACTATAATTTATACTGTTAACTTAACTATAAAAATATTGTTACGGCCAAAAATAACTATAAATTATAGTTAAATTGTGGTAAATCGAACTATTTTTTCTCTCAGTGTGTGCTGTGAATCTCGAAAATTCTCGGATTATCGTAGATTAGAGAAGCTTATTAAAGAGCGGCGATAAGTCGAACGATCGGCAAATACCGCAAATCTGGGTTAAAAGGGTGACCTCGGCTCGATGGCTTTTGCAGATCCGAGAGGTAGGGTTTAATGTGAAGTTCCCTCCGTTCTCGGAGTACGTAGAGTGCCGCGGATGACGCGAACTCGTTTGCAAGATATTCTTCCAGGGTTCGTAGAGCATTCTTGAAAAACACGCGCTCTAACAACTCGCCGTTCTAACGCGCAGATAAGTTTTGAGAAAGAAGAAAACTTTCCCAGCGGTGCGCATAAGTGTGGTGAATAATTTGTACCAAGCGAGTTTGGAAAGGGCACAGGTATTTTTTTTTTAATTTTAACGTACATATCGAAAGTTTTAAAAGCGATATATATTACGTTGTTTGTATAATGACTTTCTTCTTTACTATATCCGGATAATTATATATTTCTTAATAAAGAAATGTCAGCGAAATATAGAATCTCTTTTGTTAGTAAAAATTTGTTAGATTTTTCATACTTGTCAAGACACGTAAGACATCAAATCAAGAGTAATAGGTAAAGTATTATCACCGAGCCGCGTAAATTTAAAAGACTAATTTTACCGCAACGAAATTTTCTTCCTCGCGCATTGTAAGCTAAATGAACGAAAGTTCGATATTCAACTGTATATAGTAACGCTATTTCATTAAATCTGAACGTAAAAGTTTTGGAAATACACATATAATATGAACAACGCAATTAGAATCAAAAAGCGCACTAACATTGGCGCTATTATCAAATAAAGTTGAAGATACTAGTCGTATCAAAACACTTTGTGATCTTCAGACTTTTACCTTCTCTTCGCCGCGGTGTGAAATTAGTCCATTGTCCAAAAAAGACAAAATAGAAATATAACACTTAATTCTATATTTAATTCTACAAAGAGTCTATAATTATATAATTATAATTATGTATTGTTTCTTTAAAGAAACGTAAAAGTTGAAAATAATATACATGGTCCTCATATTCGACAAAGTTAAGAACAATACTGCAGAAAGTTTGGCAATAATAATGAAGCTATGTGGAAATAATTTTAATTAACTGTTCAATTATTGTAATCCAAATATTTAGAAATATGTAGTAATTATATTAATAGTAAACATAATAACAGCCAACTGATTATTAAATGGTTAAATACCAAACGATTACTAAATATCTAATTATATATTACTCGATACTTTAATTACAATTATTTCACCAAATTCTGATAACTATTACATAAATTTTATTATTAGTGCCAAACTCTTTTTTCAGTATATAATTCTAAGAATTTCTTTTTCTGTATTAATATAGAAAATAATAGAACGACAATGTTTCACGTGATTAAATGCGATATAAACATAAACTTCATATCGGCAATTATTACATAATTATTACAAAGTCTCGAGTTTCCCAAAACGTAAAAAAAAGAGATGAGAAACTGGCTTTGCGAAATGTCTTTTCCCCGATATAGAAAAGTTCCTGTGCTTCAAATTTCAATCCGCCTGAATTAAACGATCGTGAGATCAAAGAGAAGATATACGGAGTATTTCTTTGCGCACAGCCACTCGCTCGCTCGCTCGGCGAATTCCGCGCGTGTAATCTCGCGCGTATGCACGAGTATTTAAATGCTCGTCGCGAGTGGCGGTGCACGGGACTCACAATCGCAGCGCGGGCAACTATAGCGCGCTAATAATCGCACGGGCAATTAAACGCGACGAATACATAAGTACGCGTCGTTAACTCGTCGCTCAAAGAGTTTGCCGGGGCGATTAGGCCCCTCTGAGATTTCGGGCGTGCGCGCCATTCGTTCGTGGCCGAGACGAATAATTTTTTCGAGCCTTTCCTCGCGTTCGAGTATCGAAGCTTCTCGGAAAGTGCAATCCCCGGCGAACGGGTTCTTCGGGGATTTGCCACGTGGCAAGCTTCAGGGAATAAAAAGGAGCGACGAGTAAATTACGACGACTCTCTCCGCCGGCCGGGCGGACTCTAATGAGGAATCCCTCGCGAAAACGCATTCGGATCTACCTAGATTTTTATACCTATCTCGATCTGTCAATATTGTAATTTTCCCTCCGTCGTATGAGATCGATCTGTTTATGGATAATATTTTTATGTTGAACATCCCTGGCGGAAAATTTTCCACGAAATTCTAAAAAAACTACCAAAAATTTACAAAGGTGTTTCAATTCTATAGCATTTTTCTGTAGTTTCTACAGAAAAATGCTAGAATAGGAACACTTTTGTAAATTTTTGTAGTTTTTTAGAATTTTGTAGAAATTCTAGATATATATATATATATATATATATATATATATATTTTTTTTTTAATAAGTTTTAAATGACCAAAGGTATTCAATATATAATTTAGTGTGTAACAATTTAATAGAATAATTTTAGCCTAGTAAAACTTACGAATTAAAGTACTTTTCGAAAACAATGAGAAAATATATTTTCTTATATATATTAGAATTTCTTATATATATGAATTCTTATTATTCTGAAATATTCCAATATTCGTATTAAAAAATTAAAATTTTTTTCTAAAGTTATAGATTACAGAAATCTTGAAAAGTTCTAAAATCACAATTTTTTCAGACTCTTTTAAAATATGTAGAATTTTATAAAATATTCAGAAAATTTGTTTTATGTAAATATTTTATAATTCATACGTGTAAAAAAATTCTAAGAAAAGACAAACTTTCTCAGTATTTCCGAAAAGTGTTCCAATTCATATATTATAAAAATTCTAAAGAAAAAACTCATCGGAATAAAGATGTAGTATAATTTCGGTGCGATTGTTTGTACGTGAAGTATCAATTTACCGTTTATTCTCTTGACGGCCATTATTCATGGTCCACTTGACGTCACAAGAACACTTCGCAGCTAGGATACCTTAATCGATCAGTCAGAATAATTCATTGTTCGGATCCATCAGTCGAATGCTTCGAAGCAGTAACTTAATTCTGTAGCGTCAAATTGACCGCAACCTACAATCACGATAGCGCATAGTATTTTTTTCCCGGGAACAAAAATAAAGACTCCTTACCTTGAAGAATGCGGAAGTAACCGCCGTTCGTCGCCAACCCGCTCCATCTCGTTTCCTGGACTCGCGATCGTCTCGTCGAGTCTCGCAGAACCTTCTCCTCGGGATTTTCCACCGAGAGAACAAAACGCCGAGGACAAACTCGATTATTTCGACTCACTTCCACGCAAAATTATAAACTTCGAAACGCGCACATACCTCACGACGAGCCACAAGCGCGCGAAACGAACCGTCTGGTCGACGCACACCGAGCGCCATCTGTGGGATTCTGGCGGAACGACGGCGTGATGATCGCCCCATTGAAAAATGGCGGCGCCCTTGGTCTCGATATTATTATTAGCCTAACTTTCCCGGCGACCGAGAAGAAAGATACTCTACGTCGTCGCGTCCGTAAAATTATCGCGGCGATTATTATTGATGATGCGTAATTGTAAATTTAATAAACGTCAAGAATACACGAGACGCATGCCGGCGTAATTGACGGGTGACAGGTTCGATAACGGATTATATTGTATCGTAGAAATGTCTGTGTTACGCGCCGCTTTATTCACCTGTCGCGATAATTGCTCTATTTCAAGGTAATCATAAGCTATCTTTGTATTATGAATCTCACTGAACAGAAAATATTATGAATATCAAAATCGATAAACATGATATATATATATATATATATATATATATATATATATATATATATATATATAAATTCTATATTGTGGGATAAAAATTATTTAGTACAACTATGAGCAACCTAGGGCAACCTAAAGTTACCAAAATACACGAAATAATAATGAAAGGACAATTTCTGTGGAAAATGTTAATAAAGGACACGAATAAAGAAAATTAAAATTTATCAAAGTAAAGTTTTATATAATCATGTAAATTATTTTATCACAAGATATCAGTTTTTCTGTCAATTTCTTTACATATTTCTTTTATATGAAATGTATATTTATTTTTTAAATATATATATATACATATATATCAATGTGTAAATTAATTTTAATTTACTTTGTACCTTTTTCTAATTCTGAGAATAAGAAATGTCAAATGGTAAAATATGTTCTCCTAAACTAAGACATTTAATTCCCCTGAGCAAACTTATTTAATGATATTATGTTAAATTGATTTCGAATGAATTAATTTTAGGTATTCCTTGCAGAAGTTTGTTCTGCAAGGAAGGAGTCAAAACGTGTGGGGAGCAGCAAAACGAGAATTATTTAACAAAGTTATTCCAAGATGTGCCAAGGAAAATGTGAACAACCAAGGGTTGTCTTCGTACATTTTAAAATTTGGCTTTAGCGGACTTGGAGTAACAGCTGCTTGCATCTTAAGATCACGTAATCAAATTGTATTTTGTAAAGAAGCTAAAAGAATAAACGACATAAGTTCAGTCAACCCGGGTAAGCCTGAGCTGACCTTTGAGTGGACAAAATTTTTTAAGTATTTGTATCCACATATTTGGTATTTATTATTGGCATTGTCAGTAAGTATTTATAGATATGCAAAAGTAATAATATGTCTGATATTTTTGCAAATAACATACTGGCAATCTATGCTTGTAGAGTGCATTAATAGTCGCATTGTTAAACATACAAATACCGCAATGCGTTGGAAATGTCATAAATGTACTGTCGGAGATATGTCAGACTAAAAATGAATCTGTGAAGCAAGTCATCTTACAACTTACTCAGCCAGCTTTCGTTTTGGGTCGCATGTACCTTGCGCAAGTATGTAAATTAGACTAACATTCTTTGTCTCTATAAAAATTCCATGCTTGTCTATATAAATTCTGATATTTACATTTCAAGGCGTTTTTTACCTTTGTATATATTTATACTCTTTCACATGTTGGTGAAAGGGTTGCAGTGAGCTTACGTCAGGATTTGTTCAAGTCTATTATCATGCAAGACATAGCGTTTTTCGACAAGACACGCTCCGGTGAAATAGTAAGTCGACTGACTAGTGATATTCAAGATTTTAAAAGCTCATTTAAGACCTGCATATCCCAAGGCTTGAGAAGCCTCACGCAAATTATTGGCTGTATCGTCTCTGTAATAGTGATATCACCGCAATTGACCGCTCTCGTGGTATTCAGTTTACCCCCGATAATTTTTATCGGTACTCTTCTGGGTAGAAGTTTGCGCAAGCTGTCGATGGAGGCGCAGAATCAAGTTGCGAAGTCCACCGCCGTATGCGAGGAAGCCATACAAAATATCCGAACGGTACTTTAGAAAGATCAATGGCAAAAGTGTTCTACAAAAATTTTAATGTTACACCTTTTAATATTGCATTTTCTTTTTTTTTTTTTAATCAGGTGAGAGCTTTTGCTGCAGAAGAAAAAGAGGCGGAGATGTTTTACAAAGAAATCGAACACTCGTCTGATTTGTACGAACGACTAGGTTTCGGCATAAGCTTCTTCCAAGCGGGAACGAATTTACTGCTTAACGGTATCCTACTCTCCACACTATATCTCGGCGGACAGTTACTCTCCACAGGGCAACTGTCTCCGGGAAATCTCATGGCATTTTTAATGGCTACGCAAACCATACAGAAGTCTTTGGGCCAGGTATCAGTGCTCTTTGGAACCTTCGTCAGGGGGCAAAGTGCGGGGGCCAGGATTTTCCAGGTAATTTCATTTGAATTGTGCAATTTTACCCTTAAGTCGAACACCGTTGTCTGTTTTTAGTATCTAGATATGCCGCCTTCACCAATGATGACCGGTGGTGACGTAATCGCGGATAAATCTCTGGCGGGCAACATAGTTTTCAAAGATGTGAATTTCAGTTACCCAACTAGACCTAATCATGTTATTTTGAAGAATTTCAATTTACATATTCCCGCTGGAAAAACTGTAGCAATTGTTGGTACCAGCGGTAATGGTAAATCAACGGTAGCTATATTATTAGAAAGGTATAGATTTATAACAATTACGTATATCTCTAATTTGAGATTTAAAAACTTATACATGTAAAATGATACAGATTTTATGATGTTGACGGAGGCTCCATTACTATTGACGGTCGAGATATTAGATCTCTTAACTCAAGTTACCTCAGAGGCAACGTTTTGGGTTATATAAATCAAGAGCCTACTTTGTTCGCTACCAGTATTATGGAAAATATTAGATACGGAAGACAGAATGCAACCGATGAGGAGGTAAGAATAAAGTATTAAATACAATGCAAATACTACTATATGTATAAACTATTTTTTACATAATTTAATTAATTTAGGTCATCGAGGCAGCTAAAGAAGCAAATGCACACGAGTTCATAACGAAGTTTCCAGACGGCTACGCGACCGAGGTTGGCGAAAGAGGCACGCAGCTTTCTGGTGGACAAAAGCAACGTGTTGCTATCGCTAGAGCCTTGTTGAAACAACCGTCTATTTTAATTCTGGATGAAGCAACAAGGTAAGACCAGAGAGGAACCTGAGAGCGGTCAGTTTTAAAGCCATCACACAATGCCAGGCAAGAGGCAATAAGAATAGGAAATAAAGAAAGGCAGAGAGAGAGAAGAAGATTCTTTCTCTCTTTCTCTCTTTCATTATTTCTGTTCCTATTGTCTGTTGCCTGGCATTATGTGATGGCCTTTAGGTGTTTTCATCTATTAATTCAAATAACTGATTTGATAAAAATTCACTCACCGATTGCTGTCGCTGCTCCTGCTGTTGATGCTGCTGTTGCTACTGCTACACATTCCTTTTCCAGTTTTGATTCTGAAAATATGATAAATATTATTTCTAAACTCAAACACAAAAGCAGGTTAAGAAATGTATCATTTGAAAAAATAGTATATTTACCGAGTCGCTCCGTGGATGCCGCTTTCTGCTGACATCATCCTGCTATTCTCGAATCACACATTGATAACGATCGTCCGATACTTTATTCGGCACTCCCGATATTACAGATAATATATCACACATGAGTAAAACGTAAACCGCGCGCGAGAATTTCACTTGGTGCGACCGTTACATTTGAAAAAATACGTGAAAATTACGACTCGTCTGATTGGCGGCGAATCAAAAGAGAAAATGAGGCAGAAAAGTGGTACGATGCGTGACTTTACGAAACCAAACCCGAAAAAAAACGCCAAGAATCGTTTGAATGCACACGTCGAGGCACACTGAACCGAAATAAAGCAATTCGCTCTTAGAGTTTTGTGTCTGATTGCGCGTACCTGCGCACAATGAATTCTGTACACGCGAGACACGCACGGAGTCGACAGAACGTCCGATGCGTCCGACCGGCGCTGGAGCGCGGAGCAACATGGCGGCGGCAGCGGCGTACGTGACTTGCAGCGCTACTCGGCGGTAGTCGGCGGTGGTCGGCGCCACTCGGCGCTGCTGGCACGACCGACTTGCCGAGTGACGCCGACTACCGCCGAGTACCGCCGAGTCACATACGCCGCTGCCGTCGCCATGTTGCTCCGCGCTCCAGCGCCGGTCGGACGCACTGTCGATTCCGTGCGTGTCTCGCGTGTTTAGAATTCATTGTGCGCAGGTACGGTGTTGTGTTGTGAATGCCATCGCGCTAACAGACGACCCGCGAAGCATGTGAGATCGTATTCATGTGTAAAGCGCGGCATCGTGCGTTCGCCTTCGATTTCGAGTGAAGTGTTCGCGTGCACGTTCGAGCAAAGTGTTTGCTCGAAGGGGATACGGTAGGATATCGCGAGTGTCAGTTAAGTGAAGTGAAGTGAAGCGCTACTAGTCGTGCGAGCATACAAAATTCTCGAAACGAATTTGTCTCCGTTGTATCTCGGCGCGTAATTTTCATTCAACTTTCCTCGGCCTGCGTTTCCACGAAGTTACGTGACGTCACGCCACTTTCGTGCCATGTTTATTTTCGTTCTGGGCAAAGTTTTCGTGTGCGCGTATTCGCTCGAGGAGGGTACGCAATCCGTTCGGTAGAATGTCGATCGTGCCAATAATAATACTGTACTAGTCGTCGCGCAATCATACAGAGATACAAAACTCTGGGAGCGAATTGCTTTATTTCTGTTCAGTGTGTCTTGACGTGTCGTACTTATTTTTTTCAAATGTAACGGTCGCGCCAAGTGAAATTCTCACGCGCAGTTTACGTTTTACTCGTGTGTGATATGTGTGATATATTATCCGTAATATCGGGATTGCCGAATAAAGATCGGGCGATCGTTATTAACGTGCGGTTCGAGAATAGCAGGATGATGTCAGCAGAAAACGGCATCCATGGAACGACTCAGTATTCCGGAAAAGGAATGTAGCAGCAGCATCAGCAGCAGGAGCAGCGACAGCAATCGGTGAGTGAATTTTTCTCAAATCAATTAATTGAATTTATATCATGTATATGTGGCATTGCACATTTATAGAACACGATTATGCACATTTGCATAAAACAGATTTAAAATATGAATGCATATAATTGTAAAATTTACGGGTATAGCATGAAACACAACCAAATAAACGTAGACATAGCATAGAAGAGACCCAAAAAGTTATGCACATTACCTACGGGATTCATAGATATTTGACTACATAGTTCAATGTGCACATTTTGTGGCATAGAGGCATTGATGGATGAAAACACCTAAAACAACGCAATGACCGCTCTCAGGTTCCTCTCTGTTAAAACTAAAAGATTATATAAGGTCTATAGTATTTACCTATTTTTCTGTTTAGCGCGTTGGACTACGAAAGCGAGAGAGTTGTTCAAAAGGCGATTGAAAATGTTACGAGAGGTAGAACAGTACTTGTGATCGCTCATAGGTTGAGTACCATTAAAGGAGCTGACATGATTGTCGTGTTACAACGCGGTGTTATCGTGGAGGTATGCTTTAATCAATAAAATTATCATGTCCTTGTTTTATATAGTATATTATATAATATATAAATAATTATATTTTTTTTTTTAGTTGGGCACGCATTCGGAATTGATTAAACGGAAAGGAGTATATTACACACTCATTAACGAGCAAGAAAAAGAGAACATGTAATAGTGATAAGACTTAGAAAATTATTGGTACAAACGGTTGTGAATCGGTAAGAGGGTATTATTTTTTATTGAATTTTTCCTGTTTTGTAAAGTAATTTTTTCTCTCTATACTTTGATGTACGTATACGAAAATGGATTTATATACTATATACTATATAAATTATTCGTAACTACCTCAGAAACAGGAATCAAATTATAAATCGTTATTCAATAAATTATTATTTTATCTATATATATAATATTCATATTATATACATGTATATACCTCTTCATGATATATCATATAATTTAACGAAAGTTCTAATTTATGAATTTATTTTTAGAGGATATATTTATATAATTAGAGCATCTCATTCAGTGAAAGAAGCAGGAGATGCTTCCGTGCTATCCTTATCATTTTCCATTACCAAATCTGTGTCTGAAATAGGTGGATCTTGTATGGAAGGTATTGCTGCGATATCCATAGGTGTATCTCTCGAAATCAAAGTGGATCTCGTCGTTGGTGTTAAATCGTCAGTATTTTCGGGTAAATTCTGCGTAGAAACACTTTCAAGTCCATCCGACGTAGAAAAGCTAGTGTCTGCAAATTTACTATCTACCGAAGGAATAGCTTCGGATAATTCTTCTGTGGTAGGCTCATCATCAGCTGCTTGTGGCAAAATTACAGGTGCCGATGTAGAGGATAATACATCAGAATCATCGTTCCTCGAGCTATCTGTAATCACTGGTGCATCATTTAACACTGACGTTAGATTCGGATCAACTATTTCAGTGCTGGCATTTGATAACGTTACTGCTTCGTCATCTTTTCTATTTATTTCTGGAGTTATATTCTGGATTTTTTCATCGAATTTCGATGACGTGTCAGTAATCGGAGAGGATTCTGATATACTACTCTGTGTGGGATATAGATTAACCGAATCTGTATTGAAATTCGATGCGCTATCTTCGTTGTTCATATACTGCTCCGTATCTTGTATTTTTTCATCTATATTTGGTGTCACCTCACTGATCGGAAAAGACTCTGGTGCATCAGTTACTGTTGAACCCGAATACAGATTAACCGAATCCGTATTGAAATTCGATGGCGTTACTACGCTGTCTTCGTTGTTTTTATATTGTTCCACAGTTGCATCTTGCATTTCTTTATTTATCGTTGATGGTAATTCGCTAATTGAAGAGGGTTCTT
This sequence comes from Monomorium pharaonis, assembly GCF_013373865.1. Taxonomy (NCBI): domain Eukaryota; kingdom Metazoa; phylum Arthropoda; class Insecta; order Hymenoptera; family Formicidae; genus Monomorium; species Monomorium pharaonis. The sequence goes on along the minus strand of NC_050473.1, from coordinate 18,310,351 downwards.
GTAAATTACTTACTGTTGGTGCCAGGTTCAAATTAATCGAATCTGCATTGAAATTCGATGACGTCACTGCACCGTCTTCGTTACTTTTATATTGTTCCGTAACTGCATCTTCCATTTCTTTATTTATTGTTGGCAATTCGCTAATTGGAGATTCTGGTACATTACTTATTGTTGGTTCTGGGTCCAAATTAATCGAATCTGCATTGAAACTCGATGGCATCACTGCACTGTCTTCATTATTTTCATATTGCTCCGTAGCTGCATTTTGCATTTCTTTATTTATCGTCAATGGTACATCACTGATTAAAGAAGATTCTGGTGCACTACTTAATGTCGATGTCGGATCCATATCAACCGAATCCGTATTGAAATTCGATGACGTCACTGCGCTGTCTTCTTTATTTTTATATTGCTCCATAGCTGTATCTTGCATTTCTTGGTTTATCGTTGGCAATTCGCTAATTGGAGATTCTGATACACTACTTATTGTTGGTTCCGGGTCCAAATTGATCGAATCTGTATTGTAACTCGATGGCATCACTGCACTGTCTTCATTATTTTCATACTGCTCCGTAGGTGCATTTTGCATTTTTTCATTTATCGTCGATGGTAATTCGCTAATTGGAGAAGATTCTGGTAAATTACTTACTGGTGCCGGGTCCAAATTAATCGAATCTGTATTGTAACTCGATGGCATCATTGCACTGTCTTCATTATTTTCATATTGCTCCATAGCTGCATTTTGCATTTCTTTATTTATCGTTGATGGTACATCACTGATTAAAGAGGATTCTGGTGCACTAATTAATGTCGATGTCGGATACAAATCAACCGAATCCGTATTGAAATTCGATGGCGTTACTACGCTGTCTTCATTGTTTTTATATTGTTCCACAGCTGCATCTTTCATTTCTTCATTTATCGTTGGCAATTCGCTAATTGGAGATTCTGATACACTACTTACTGTTGGTTCTAAATCCAAATTAATCGAATCTGCATTGAAACTCGGTGGTATCGCTGCACTGTCTTCATTATTTTCATATTGCTCCGTAGCTGCATTTTGCGTTTTTTCATTTCTTGTCGATGGTAATTCGCTAATTAAAGAGGATTCTGGTAAATTATTTATTGCTGGTATCGGATTCAACTCAATCGAATCCGTATTGAAATTTGATGGTATAACTGCACTGTCTTCATTATTTTCATATTGCTCCGTAGCTGCATTTTGCGTTTTTTCATTTATTGTAGATGGTAATTCGCTAATTAAAGAGGATTCTGATAAATTATTTATTGCTGGTATCGGATTCAACCCAATCGAATCCGTATTGAAATTTGATGGTATAACTGCACTGTCTTCATTATTTTCATATTGCTCCGTAGCTGCATTTTGCGTTTTTTCATTTATTGTAGATGGTAATTCGCTAATTAAAGAGGATTCTGGTAAATTATTTATTGCTGGTATCGGATTCAACTCAATCGAATCCGTATTGAAATTTGATGGTATAATTGCACTGTCTTCATTATTTCCATATTGCTCCGTAGCTACATTTTGCGTTTTTTCATTTATTGTAGATGGTAATTCGCTAATTAAAGAGGATTCTGGTAAATTATTTATTGCTGGTATCGGATTCGACTCAACCGAATCCGTATTGAAATTTGATGGTATAACTGCACTGTCTTCATTATTTCCATATTGCTCCGTAGCTACATTTTGCGTTTTTTCATTTATTGTAGATGGTAATTCGCTAATTAAAGAGGATTCTGGTAAATTATTTATTGCTGGTATCGGATTCGACTCAACCGAATCCGTATTGAAATTTGATGGTATAACTGCACTATCTTCATTATTTTCATATTGCTCCGTAGCTGCATTTTGCGTTTTTTCATTTATTTTCGATGGTAATTCGCTAATTAAAGAGGATTCTGGTAAATTATTTATTGCTGGTACCGGATTCGACTCAACCGAATCCGTATTGAAATTTGATGGTATAACTGCACTGTCTTCATTATTTTCATATTGCTCTGCAGCCACATCTTCATTTATTTTCGATGGTACGTCGCTGATTAAAGAAGACTCTGGTACATTACTCACTGTTGATGCCGGATTCAAATCAACCAAATCTCTATTAAAATTCGATGGTATCAATATGCTAGCTTCAACGTTTTTATTCTGTTCCGTTGCCGCATCTTGTAATTTTGCATCTATCTTCGGCGATAAGTTGCTGATTGAAAAGGATTCTGGTATATTACTTACTGTTGGTGCAGAATACAGATCAACTGAATCCGTATCAAAATTTGATGGCGTTAATACGCTGCCTTCATTATTTTTATATTCCGTTCCTATATCTTGCAATTGTGCGTCTAAATTCGGTGACATATTGCTGGTTGGAAAAGAAACTGGTACATCACTCATTATTGGTGCCGAATACAAATCACTCGAGTCTGTATTGAAATTCGATGGCATCGCCGCGCTGCCTTCGTTGTTTTCATATTGCTGCGTAACTGCATCTTGCAATTCGTCATCTATCTTGGACGGTACATCGCTAATTGGAGGGATTTCTGCTATCTCTGGTGCATTACTTATTGTCGATGGATATGAATCGGACGCTTTGGTGTTGAAATTCGATAACGTCGCCGCGCCGTCTTCGACATTATCCGTGGTCACACCCTGTATTCCTTTGCCTAATTTTGTTAACAGGTAGCTGTCCGAAGGAAACGACGCAGTGTCGGTTATCTCACTGTTGACGTCGGTATTCGACATGCGATACTCCGGTTCGATTGAGGTCACGGAAGTCGTGACGGAATGCGGCGCGTCATTGAATTCTGCCGGCGACGTAATCTTTAAACCTAATGACGACGACGATTTATCTTCCCCGTTTTGTCCTTCGTCAGATACTTTTTGCACGATTTCAGGCAGAATCGGAGTTTGGCTGTGTGTTATCCTTTCGTCGATACCATCAGGAACCAAATCTTCCTCGACCGGATTCGACGAGCTCACGCTACTACTCGGCACTTCCGTATCACCGTTATTATTGTTATAATTAATCTCAGGCGATGTGCCTATTGTACTTACAGGGACGACAACATCATCATCGTAAGTCTTTGAGTTTACAACTTCCTCTCTTTCTACAATAGGACCCGCGCTGGATGTACTCTGCTCGAGTATTTCGGAGTTTCCTTTCACGTTTCCTTCCGCAGCTTCAACGAGACTCGGAAATGCTACATTCTCGCCCGGCGCGTTGGGAACACAAACTGTGGTGTCCACCGAATTATCGTTCACGCAGCCCGACACAACGTTGCAGACCCCCCTGTCCATCTCGTAGCCCGTGTTCTGCGGACATCTGAAGACGCTCTGGTAGAGCCGATGTCCGTTCGTGTCGCACGTGTAGAACATGGAGCAGTGACCGGGCACGGGGAAACGACCGGCTCTCGTGCAGCTTGGCACGTTAACGTGGTCGTAATACATGAAGCTGTCCGGCAAAATGACGTTAGGAGCCAATCTGTTCGACTCGTAGTAGACGCATCGCTGTAGACGACTGTCGAAGATCTGCCTGCTCGCGCACTGCGCCAGGAGCGACTTGTCGCGCTTGCAAATGTGATAGTACAGGGAGCTTCGACAGTGCGGCTTCAGTACGTTGAGCCCACATGATCGTCTGTTCTCAATGTGGAGCACCTTGCCGCCTCCTGGCACGCCCAGGCAGCGTCCCTCGTCATAATCGTAATACTGATTTATCTTACAATAATGTATAATGGCGGGCCAAATTGCTCGTTGATGACGGATTATCTGCGGTTCGTGCGGTGCAACGTTCTCTTCTTCCATATTATCAGCATACTATAAAAGTAATTTCCTTATTGTAAAGATTAATAGTAAAGTGGATACAATGCCTGATCAAATTTACATCTTATTCTAATTCTAGTCCGATCTTAAAAATTAGATATGCATTACGTGAAATCGCTTACTCCAGAATCGTTCCATGACTGCTGTACCGCCGCAATTAATAGTATGATTCCGAGTGGTAAAAGAAGAAGCAGAATCTTCGGAGTTGTACTCATTATGCGGCTCATCTCTCAATGATGTGTCTTTCGGAGAACTCCGGCTTAATAAACCGCGTCTCTTCGACTCTCGCGAAACGATAACTTTAAAAAGTGACCTTTAAAGAACTCGCCAGGAAGAGAGATGCACGGATTTATATATTTTTCATATCGGAAACGTGCCGCTTAATATGTACATAATGTGAAATTGCAAACGTGACGCGTCTTCGATCAGCATCATCTCTCAGGATTTCCGAGAATGCGAAACGTTCGTGCGCGAAACGCTGCGCACGAAAATAAGGATTAACGGGAGTAACAATAACGAATGTTTCTTATTTTCACGTTTATATCAGAGGAACGAGAGATTAGAGAGCGAATGATGTTCGCTCGAGTCGAATTACGTCGGTGCATCGACATCGCGAGGCATAACTTAACAGTCCCGCGATAAAAACGTTCAAGGTCGATTGAGTCATAATTGCGTTATTCGAGAGCTTGGTATTTGCATTCTAAGAAATGCCCTGATCGCAATTGAAAGGTGCAACGAACGACGGAGAGTGTCTCTTAGAAATAAAAACAGAAGTTTATTATTTAATTACATTCGCTGGCATTACGTAAATCTTTATATACAATATTTTTTCGTTGAGAGATGAATATTTACAAGTTAACATTCGAATATAGAGATTAATTGATATTGAAATATTTATACAGATAATGAAATAGAATTCTTCTAGGATTTATACATCGTTGCTCGCGCGCGACAAACATTATACAATTATCATATATATATATATATATTTTTTTTTTTTAAATCATCATTTGTGTTTGAGGTACGCCGGTTACTCTCAGCAATCATATTGTGGCACTCTGTATGTAAAATTGTTGCTCCTTATGATGTTGATGCCTGCACCGTAATATGGCATCACATAGTGCGACCCGTCCGCCGGTCCCACGATTTGGGTGGCTATCAGAATCACGTCAGCGAATTGACCGAGAAAGAGGAATCCTAGTGTACTCAGCTTGAGTAAGCCCAGGGCGGGATATCCGAGATAAAATCGATCGGCACCGAACATACCAAGAAATATGGACAGCAGCAGGGATGTCTCAAAGGAATATCCATTTCTAAAAGCGATAAATATAATGTGAATTCAAGAATCTTATAGTACAGTCAGGTATTTAATTATGCTCATCTAATGTTCATTTCCACTAATGTAAATTAATTTTGAATTCAATTTATAATTCATAAAAACTAGGAAAAGATAAAGAGTAAGTTAAACTGAGATCAAAGTTAATGTAAAAATTAACTAATCTCAATTTAACTTATAGTCTTCTACCTTTTTCTAATTCTTAGACCTCAGAAAAAGATGGAAAATAAATCAAACTGAGTTTAAAGTTAAACTGTATTGATGCAAACAGGGTTAAGCCTATTAAGAGCCATGCCAGATTCGCACTTACGTCCATTTGCAAGGTATGTCCTTCTTGAACGTGTTATTCTTCGTTTCTATACAGATGAGGCCATCGGCAGCTAGACATAGCACTAGAAAAGACACACAAATCTACGAATAGTTTTCTCAGAATTTATTCTGGGAATTCTAGCTGGCTATCAAATCTCCAAACACGCAACAAAAGGCAACAATACGAGAGACAGCGCGACGCAAAAATTAATAACACGAACAAATACGAACAAAACAATTGCCCTAACTGTCTACTTTTCGCTTCATCTAGAGTGCCTTGCTTTGTAAACTTATGGAATTTCGAAGAAATGCAAAAGAAACATAGTACGGGGTTGAGGTTAGGAACAGCTTGCGAGCGAGGTCGAGGCCCCTACCTTTGGCCTTGTTCTCCTTGGTGCAGCCGCGCGGTTGCTGCGTCTTCGGATCTATGAACTCGTAATCGGGATGCGGACAGATATACTGGCCCATTCGCAGATTATTGCAGTCGACCTCATACGTGTCCGCGGCAGTGCAGATCGCGATCGCCGGCAGGAGAATGAGCAGCCCGCTAAGAAGTCGCGTCGAGTCGGACATGCCGTCGCATTTTACACGACGTTTACCTCGGCAATCACCCCGTCGTCGATTGACGCGTTTTCACGGGACGACGATGACGACGGACGACAACATCCATGTCCTTCTGTTTTGAAACACGCCTGTCAACTGCTGTCAACGCGATTAATTTCGCGCAGCGACGCCGACACGCCACCAGCTGTCATGGCCACTGTCGAGATACATTTTCAAACTATCCGCTGTGGGTAAATCACAAAAAAGCAGTCATAATTTTCAAAATTACGTCTAATGGATTATTTACGTATTGTTTATATCAGAGAAAAAAGCCTGAGAGCAGCCACCGCGGCCTTTTTCGTGCGACCGAAATATGAATGTAGCACCAAACGTGGATGTAGAACTATGTACCAATTTTGGTTGCGTTTCATACTATTTACATGAAATTTCAGTAAGAGTTATTAATTACAAATGTGTCTATTATTTTTCTTATTTTAATTTTCTTGTATTAATGAATAAATTATTTAATTGGTACGTGTCCATCTGTTTCAAAGAAAATTTTATTCAAGATTTACCGTCATTTATATTATAATATTATAATAGATTAATCTATTGAAAATTTTTTTTAAAAGTAAGTTTTTTAATCTTTATTGAGGACAGGTACTTTTAACATATTATAAGTTAATTGCAATTAAATGTTTAAAAGTACATATTTTTTATTACTGAAATTCTAAAAAGCGAATTAACTTGTCCTGGTTTCCCTTACTATTTATATAAATAATGTACAAAACGATTTATACATATATATATATATTAATTTATATTTTATACACGTAATACCGCTCTTTCCTAAGTCGAATGAAAAATATAGAAAATTTAATATATATTTGTCACGAATAAAATAATTTGCAATTAAAATATTGTAAAAAAATATGTGGAATATAAATAATTATAAAAAATACGATAAAATAGTTAGTTACAGTTTAATTTATAATTATATCTAGAAGATATATATTTACATATTTTGTTTTTATAATTATTTTTTGCAATTATTTTACTCGCCTAATCCTGTTTTTTATTATAGCATGCAAAAAAATCACAAAATGAATAAAAGTCAATTAATTGATATATATTTAAATATATAAAAAGTATAATTACTTAATTATACTTTTTTATAAACAGTCAGTAACTTAAGTTACTGACTGTTTATAACAGACAAGATTGCATTTCTATTATTTTTGAAATATAGAAAAATATTAATTTTAACATTACTTATATTTAGACTTATATTAATACATTACTTATATTTAGAAAAATTTGATATGAAATATCATCTTAACGGTTTATTGATGTCAAAAACGTCGATTAAGACAATATTTAACGTTACCTTGCTACTTGGCCAGTCATCTACATTAAGTGTTTTATATCCATTTGATTCAAGACTCACTCTCCACTTTACTATAAAATTTTCCCCGTGTAGCATTGTCATTTTTAAAAGTTTAAATAGAATGGAATTCAAATGAACTATCTCTCCTGTTATCCGATTACATTTTATCATTGAGCCATATGTGCACACACATGTGTCAGTCGAAATCGTTCGGGAATTATAAAACTTCTTCACGTAGTTGCACTATATTTTCAACGCAATTATTATAAAAGTGTATAGAAATGTTTTTATCTACTCATGAGAGTTGCTATTAACATGTTATCAAACACTCTATATAAAGTGCGAAAAATCGCTAAAACTTTTTCCTTAATCCTCCCCTCTTTTTTCGATATCAAAAATTGTAACCATCAAAAATTAAAAATAATTATTTTTCAATTTATTTATATAATGTCTCCTGTGCATGCATTACGAACAACAAGAAACGTAAAGCTTGAAACTTAAAAACTACTTATAGTTTGTTTATACGCTCGTGTTCTACTGCGGAACTGCACGAATTGCTATAGAGATAGTATGTTATGCATACGATAAACTGGTTATTACCGAATGATATACTTTTTGGAAAACGCGATTGAGACGGCTCTCGTGATGCTTATCACGCCTAATGCATTTACTAGAAAATGCAATTTATTACAAACTCCGAGACATAAAATTGCCGCCAATAATTAATTATCCACTAGATAAGCAAATAGAGCATACCGTGTTTTGAAATAGCGCGGCGAACTGCCGTTGCAACGTATGAAGTTTATCCAATGAAGTCACGTATTATCCATTTACCCTGCAAACATCAATTAACAGTGACATTATATCAATATTATATTTCTTCATTCACCAATTATAAATATAATATAATACATATTGTACGTAACAGTTATATTGTTAAGTAGAAAATGATAATATTGATACAATAATGTTAGCTGATGTTTATTAGATTAATTAGATGTATGCAATTTTTCCTATTCAATTATAAAAATATTATTTTGTTTAAAAAACATTAAAACTAATAAATATATATAAAAAGTTCAACTTGAGACGAAGGAATCATCAAAAGAGATACAAACACAGAAGCTCTTCTCTGATAAAATTAAGTTGTGACATGCGATTTATGGTAGCTATCAGTGTCCATTAATAGGACACGATTCCCGTGTGGCTGGTCTTTTTACAAGAAAATTACCGATGCCATCTGGCTTCCTGAAACGTCAGACGCTCATCAGAAATGCGAGTCTGCTCAGTTTGTTTTTCACCGGAAAATCAGATTGGAGAGTCTGTATATTTTCGTAAGAACATTTCCTGAAACCGAAAAAGAAACCTAATGTATTTCTGTAAATTTTGTTAGGTATCTGTTTATACATATATACACAAAATAATTACAATCCATTATGCATATACATATATTATAAATAAATATATGCAATATACACATATTTATCGCACATATATACGTTTTTATTTTTAATTTAGCAGTTTCAAATATTTTCATATAGCTTATACTTCTTTATTTATTAAATTTATTATATTTATTTATCATTAATTAATATTCTTTATTTAAAAATTCAATAATATTAGTTAAATAGATATTATTTAAATAGCAGCAATTTTTCTTAAGTTAAATTTAGGTTCTTATAAATCTGTATTGTGTGAGTTGTCAATAATTATTTACATATATTATACATTGAAAAAAATTTTACTAGATCGAAATAAACGTTTCATAACGTTGTCCTATTTTGTTTAGAAAAACATTTTTTTTTAATATTTAACAGTAATTAATATACTTGAGTTTGATTTATATCATCTTTGATTTATATTTCTTAATTCAACGCAAAGACACAGGAGAAAACTAAAATGTTACCTGTGCGTAAAAATTGCTTTCACCAATTGTGCGAATACGGAAGCGGTGTGCGAACAGTTTCGCGTGTCAATACGTCAAAAATTTTTACTCAACAAAATTACCGGCTTCAATATTTTTACCGCATCCGCGCAGGATCCTCTTTTTCACCAGTGACTCATCATACACGTGGAAATACCATCATTCTGTTCGGATCTCATCTCAGTAGACCGCGGACCAGTCAGGAGGGAGGACGCGTGTGGTTTCTCTGTCTCTCTGTCAATACCACGTGCGGTGTGCACAAAGTGTCAAACGGAAGTCAAGTGTTTGAGTTTCCTGCCGTTTTATTCGAAAAAGTGAAAGCGCCGTATCTGTGAATTGCACGCATTAGTGTTAACAGTAAAAATAATTATCTGATTATCGGCTTTATCGCACTGATCAAACGAATTGTAAATAAATAAGGATAATTTAAATCTAGTTAGCAGGTAAATTATCTAATGTGTTATCATAATAAATTTATAAAGATTAAGAAAAATCTGAAATGCTTAATTCAGATTTCATGTAATTATTTATAATTCCGGGTAATTTCAGACATAACTACTTGATTATTTTTATACTTTGATTAAATAGAATCAAAACAAATTGAAAATAATTAAATTATATTATCTGTAGTTTATAAACAGAAATTAAATCACAACTCTCTTTCAATTTGAGAACTAACGTACAAAATAATGAAATAATTAATGTAATTTTTGTAGCAAAAAAAATGCATTTATGTCATTATGTGATAAAATGTTTTGCAAACGTAACAAAATTAAATCAATTAATTAAATTAATGTTTTAACTTGTTGTTATATTTACTTAATTTTTCAATCATCTTCCGCTTAGAATTCTTTTCAGAAATTTATCGAAATGTAAACATGGAATGATATACGTACACATATTGTAATTAAAAAATTTGTACATATAATATACAGTATAAATAAGATAATATGCATTTCTCAGTTAATTCTGAATTATTCTAAATAACATTAATTGATTTATCAAATCAATTTAATTTTACGTCGTCATTAAACAAATATTCTATTAATATTAGATTATCTGTATATTTTTATTTGTTCTTTTCTTGGATTTTCTGTGAAGATACGAACGCAATACATTTTTCAATTCATATCCCGCAAATTGGTCTCAGTGTACATTACTTAAGATTCACTCTTCGATTTTATTATTTTATTGATTTCATCCTTGACCTTCCTGAATTGTTACGCATGAATAATAAAGTTTTGTGTGATTATTAGCACACATGCTCGCGCGTTATCGAATTGTTGAAAGTTATTCAACGCTTCGGTGTATTTTTAGAAGACACAAAGCGGTGGACGAAAATAAGCCACGTGATGTGCGGAATTTCCTGAACCGAAGGCAGATCTAATTCATTGAAGGTACTATTGCGACATCTCGATATAAAAATAACATGAAATGGAAAATAAATTTTTAAGATGCAATAATATGCGTGATTGGTAATGGTTATTCGAATTTTTAAACGTTTCACCAGATTTATTTCATTCTATATAATTGAGATCTGAGAGGACCTTTTTTTCAATAGAAATACATTAAAGACATTTATTTCTCGTTATCTTTATGTGGCAGATAATTAATTATTACAGATTTAATCTATATAACACATTTCCAGATGCACAAAGCAATTAATAAGTCATGTTACTTTGTAGATAAGAAATGTTACTTTGAAATGAAAATTACCGGAAACACTGCACGATCAAGATGGATTTCTGCAAACCATACAAGTTTCTACATATACTACCCAAGCTTGCAAAACGAATCGTTTGGTCCTGGCGAGCCGAAAACGGCACGGTATTCCAGGTACCGGAAAATGATCTGCATTCGCCAGGCGGGTGTCTTATCGAACTGACAAACGTCTCCGTCGCTGTTCTCACCACCCTCGTTGCCGCGAGTTTAATTTTCAAGTACAAATGCAACGCAACCGGCAAGTAAGTTGACAGAAAGAAAAGAATGTCGCTTTCGAACTGTAATAACTGTAATAAATCCGACTACTTCGTACTCACGAAGAATCACATTTTGAAATTTACATTTTATTTACAATTTACGATACAATTGTTCCACGCGATTAGCTCCAAGCGAATAGAAACGTCACTATAATTACGGGAGGTAAAAGACATTAATGGTTAACTAGAAATGGTTAACTACAAAGTTTCTCAGCTGTCATCGTGTGTGTTAAATGAAATGAGAGAAGTCTTTCGAGATTACTCAGGCTTAATTGAAGTAGCATTCAACGAGACAAAAAATGCTCTATTAGTTGGGGATGCCCCATGATTCAAGCGAGAGATGTTTTTGTCGAGGAATTTGCTCTACTTGATGCCAAGAGATATCATATAAGACGCCAGTAATTATGCGTCATCCTTGATTCAATATTCAAGCACTACGCTCATCATCCTTCTCAGCTACTTTCGCGATAATTACAATTTCCAAGTACACTGCTATGTTAGTGAAGTATTATTCACCCATTTAAAAAGTCAGAATAATCAAATATATATTACATTATAATTTTATACACACAACATTTAATAATTTTTTAATACTTGCATAACATATTTTAAGGAAGAAAAGATTGTAAGCTTGTTTCAATGCAAAATTCAATTATTATTTTATTATTGTAACGATTTGTATCGTTACCTAGATATTTTATTAATTAAATTTTGCATTGTCTGTTAAAGAAACGAGCTTACAATACTTTTTTCCTTGAAACTTAGTTTTCCAGTTATCCTCTTGCCAGATGTTAACAAATTAACAAAGCTCTCTCTTAAAAAAAGCATATTGATTATTTTTCTACGCTGACGCTCTCACGGCACATAGTAACGCAGCTTCATGCTTCGCAGAAGCAACAAACTACAAATCGATCGATTCTCTGGTATTTTCGCAATGTGACTCGTTGCTTTATTTTTTGCTCGGAACACGAATTACCTTTGAAGCAAATGCGCACTCGAATTTCGAGTTTATATATCGCATATTAATGCTTCCTACGATGAAAAATGTTTTAATAAATTCAACATTTAATTAAACGGCAAAGGAAAAATTACATTTTGTTTTGTTATGTACATTACTTATATTTAATAAGTAAAAATTTATGAATTATATTAAAATATTTTGACAGCTTTTATATTTTAATAGCTAAAAAATATATTATTGCATCTCTCAATTTGCTAATTAAGGGTACGCCGATTTATAATAATTATATAAATGTTGTTTTACTGTTAACAATCAGGATATTTTAACAATGTTCAATATTCTCATCATATTATTACAGTGCCAATGTTGGTGCAATAACATGTTACAACATTCAGTACATACACGGAGAGCAAGTACTAAATCTTTCCGCCAGTTCTTACCCGGCAATTATTGTACGCGTACTCAACATATTGTATAATAATAACACGCGTGTGTTCCTAGGGCGTGTAAGATTTTTGTCGCATGGAAATGAAGCAATCCCGTTAATCGACGTATCTCATCGACACCGCGAGCGTTTTTCATTACGTACAGGCAATTAATGAAACGGAATGTCGGCATGCATTCGTGCGTGAAGAAAAACGTCTTGTATTAATTACCGGAATAATTTATAGCAGGCTGTAACTCGGATTTCTCTCTTCATCTTTCTCTCTTTCTCCAGAATAACCGCAGATTTACTTTACTGACACTTATACACTTATGGTCGCCGATTCGTGTCATCGCGTCGATCGGATCGCTGATCAAAGATTATTAGTCCTTTAGCTGAATTGAATTGTTAGTTTATGTTGGATGAATTTATTTCTCTTTCTCTCCCCTTTCCTTCTTTACATAAACTTTTTATATTTTTAATATTTCAATATTAATATTTTCTTCTACCATAAGATGTTGCATTAAATTTCTTATACGTACAATTTTTATTATTGTATTTTTTAACTGTTTATTTATTTAAATTTGTTTGTTTAAATTAAATAATTTTAAAAGGCCGTGAATAAATTGTGCTTTTCAAGAGGTTTTTTTTTAATTTAATAAACACTTGTTCACACACACACACACACAAATTAGTTACATTTATTTTTAATTTCCAAGTTTCATTGTTTTCATCGTTTTACAGAATGTTCGTACATTTACATTTTAAACGAGCGATTGTTGTTCTAAAGAAAGTTTAAACAAGAACATGTTGAGTACGCGTCGTAGACACAACATATGTAGCTTTCACCATTCACTTTGTTACTTGTAGTTTTGTAATAGCATTACACAGCAGATCGCAAGAAAAGTTTAATTTAATAATTATTTGATGTACTACTTCCTTCCACCTTGTTATTAAATTCATCAGAAGCAAATTTGTTTTGACTTCGCGCTTTCAGTCGTCGACAAATTAACTAGTGTACACTGCCCGCGATTATCATGGAATTAATAAGCGACTACATAAACAGAATTTTTAATATATCAATAAAATTCTTAATAAATCTTCTCTAAACGGGTTTTTTTATTAATAAAAAAAGCGGTAAAAATACCAGCGGTAGAAGCGTTATCAATTTTTATCTTAATTTTTATCTTAATAAGCCACGCATGAGGTAGACAGGTGATTTACGTGCTTTTACAGTATCCTCTAATATTCTTCAGTATTATATATAACAATGAGCTGCACCTGCAAGTGTGCGGGACAAGCTGATATCAGTAACGTCATTGGTACGGCATAACTATAGACTTGGGAAATTGCAGGCAAAATGACTCAAAGGCCATTCAGGTTCATTAAGGCGCGTACAAACCTATCCCTTACTCATCATACACGTTTACCGAATGCAGGCGTATTCGTTATATCGAATACGCCTGCATACCTGATGTGATTACAGAATGTACTTCTATAACGAGATATCCCGCCTACATTTCTTTACGTTGATTATTCCGCAGAAATTCACCTACTATCAATTAATGCTGAATTAATTCTACTTGTATACACAAATTAGCAATACATGTTAAAATTTTTTAAATATATTAATGGAAATTTAATATAAGTAAAATAAGTAGAAAAAAGTACTTTCATCTAAACTGGAGCAAACATCTTTTTTAATATTAAAAGTCTCAATAAAAGAAAACTGTAAATTAGGAATTAATGATAATTTAAACAGAGATACATTTTTCTATATAATTCTTGATTTGCAGTTTTCTTTTATTTATATCTTTCACATAAAAATTTTCTTCTATTTTGGAAGAAAGCTTTCCTCTTTAGAAAACGTAACGCAATGCGAACACAGATTATTGGTTCATCAATTTTCTTTTAGTTGCTTTGTATATTAATTATTTAAATCAAAACTGTGTGCAATCGAAACATAAACATTAGTATGAGATAATTAATACGAGAATAACGTCCTTCTCTTTTCTAGGCTTTCTAAGTCGCTCTTGCCACTTCACACGTGCAGGACTTTATTTTGTATGTTACTACTGTTGATTCTTTTATTGGAACTATACGAGTCCATCCTGACGTCGATATCATTGTCGTCAACCTTAGCAGTGAACGCTGTGCTATTTTGTTGGATGTTACATCGCGAAACCGAGATCAGAGACGGTCTCGGTACCGCCGTGACGGGAGGTGGATTTACAATAATCGGTCTCGCGCGAGCATGGAAGTTTTTATACTTGTCCAGGTACGCGCCATTATGATAATCGTTAATATAAAATGTAAACATACAAATTTTTTTTTATGTCTTGACGTTTCTCTGCCTGATTTTCGGGTGATCTTATCGAAACTCTTAGCAATCGTATTTATAAAATATTGTTGTTACTTTACTTATACTACGTATAATATTAATCGACATCTAAATATAATTATTCACGATTAAATTATTCCGAATTTCATGTTTATTAAAATCTTTTTTTTTTTAGATTTGGATTGTCCGTCCAATATGTTCACGTTGCAACAACAGGGGCTACCGCCGCTTGTTGCGGATTCCTGGCTGTTGTAGATTCCTACACCCTTTATCGCATGGTAAATTCAATCACTATCTAATGAATCTTTAAGAAACAGAGACTTTTCTTCAAGTAAAATTGCCTATGAAAATTATTTTAATTAAAAAAAAACACTACGCGATCTAATTACTTTTTCCAGGGGATGTTTTCTCCCATTATAATTTTAGATTCTCTCTCATTACCTTCAGACGTAAAAGGAACCTTCGTAACGCGAAACTTGCAAATGTTTTGCCGTCTCACCAGAGACACGTTAAAATCTTGCCCACCCCGTGTTTGCATTTACGACTTCCTCGTTTCGGTAAAGGCAGGCGGCGTCAGCGGCGTTTTATTACTTCGGTCTTTACTCAGCCAGTAATATTGAATGTATAAACGTCAAGGCACTTGAGGCTCCCTCATTTTCTCACGGCAAATGTATTCGCGACGATGTTTCGTCGTTAGATGCAGAAGAGCATGCGGTACACGGTTAAGCGGGCCGATAACGCGCGGAACTCCTACGTGCACTCCACCTCGCCGTTCCTCAGCAAGCTCACCTTCCACTGGATGACTGACCTGCTGCGGCGCGGTTATCACACGCTGCTTGAGCTTCACGATCTCGAGCAGCTACCGGACGAGGAGACCACGAGGAACCAGTTCGAACGTTTCCGCGACATTTACGAGACCGAAAGGGTAACAATCTTCCTCTAAGCCGAGTAATCTGAGAACGATTGAAGCAAATAAATTATACGTTACGCATGTAACGTCGTAAGATTATTGTATATTATTTTTGTTGATGATTATTAAAAGTAAAATTTTTCATATATTTATATATAAATATAAATGGAGCTCAATAAAATTCCTAGCTGCGATGTCGCGGGCGCAAATTGTCCTTATGGAAATGTTTTTGGAAACGAACATGGCTGACTTTCGCGGCGGGTAGTGTCTTGAAGCTCTTCGGCGACGCCATGACTTTGGTGGGACCCATGACGATCCCGAAGATCATAAATTACGCGTCGAATCTGCAAAACAACACCGTGACGAATTTCCCTCCGGAGGTATTTCCTTACTATATTTCATCTTATTTTCTACATTTCACTTCGATATGCTTAGCCGTCTAAAGAATTCAAACTCTCTAGAGAGTCCTGACATTCTCCCAAGTTATGAGAAATGGATACTTCCTGGGGCTCGTGATCTTTCTAGCCACCATTTTGCAAAGCACACTAAAGCAAGCCTCCACTCACGTGCTCTGCGTCGGAGGAATACGCTTGCGAACGGCTCTTCAGGTATTTTATCGCACGCGGGATTTTTTTTCTCTAAATTATTAGGCAAAGGTCGATTGGCATTTCATTAAATTTCTCAGGCGCTGATTTACGATAAGGCTCTCCGATTGTCCCCTTGGAGTATCTCCGAGGAAGAAAAGCCATCTGACAAAGATAAAGAGCAACAGTGCCATCAGCAAGCAGCTGACGTTGGAACACTGACGAATCTCATGGCCGAAGATGCGTACAACGTAATGAACTTCTTCTGGATCGTTCATTACATCTGGGCCGTACCACTAAAAGTAGACATTTAATTTAATAAATATTTACTTTGTGTATTTTATCAAATTCTTCTAAGAAGATTATATATTGTTGCTTATATATGAAACAAGGATCGTGTTAATTTGAATACATAAGTTTTAATTTGAGAGTAATGTTTTTTTCCGTGTGATAAAATACACAAAGTAAATATTTTATAATTTTCAACGCTTTTCTCTACAAATATATAAATCTGTATGTGTATATACATGCAGATTACCGCCATCATTTTTCTTCTGTACCTGAAATTGGGCATCAGCGCGATTATCGGAGTAATTTGCTGCATATTGATCGTCACGCCGTTGCAGCTGTTCCTCGGGAAACGAATGTCCGAAAATTCCAAGTCCATAGCGGTAAGGAAGCACTGCTCTTTTATCCTTTTACGCCGTTAAATCCGGGATATTTCAGGAGAAGAGCGATGCGCGCCTCCGTCTGCTCAACGAAATTCTTCAAGGGATACGGCTCATTAAGCTACGCGCCTGGGAGAATCTCTTTGAAGATCGCATCCGCGGGGCCAGGGAGCAGGAATTAAAGCTGTTAAAAAAGGACTCCATATATTGGGCGCTTATTAGTAAATATTTCTCCTTTTTTCTTGAAATGTCTATTAATATTATAATTATTATAATAATTAACATTACAATTATTATGATAATTCATCCTGCAGGAAACGAGGGAGACAGTCACTAATTCTTTTACACGATAATTCTTGTAACTTAATAATACTTCTAATAACTTAACCAAAGAGGAAAGCTTAGGCAAATGTATGCATTGATATTGCAGACTTCCTGACGCATGCCTTCTCCGTTCTGGTAACTCTATTCACATTCGGGATTTATTTCTGGTTGGAGGAACGAAATCTCGATGCGGGGAACGTTTTTGCTAGTCTCGCGCTCTTTTCGCAGCTGACGGTGCCGCTTTTCATCTTTCCGGTGATAGTGCCGATTATCATCAATGCCATGGTGAGGAATAACGTACTTAGAGAGATATCATTCCCCGTTAAATTCGAGGCATTCCTGCTTATTCCGGCTTGCAGATTTCCACAACGAGACTGGAGGAGTTCCTTCAGCTTCCAGAGATCGTGAATATTCTCCCCGTACCAAACGAACGAGGATCAACGGCAGATACATCATCAAAGCTAAATTCGTACACCGACAATAATGTAAATATTTTTTTTTTTTTTTTTAATAAAAGATTTTAAAATACTTTACTAAATTTATTTTTATATAAATTGCATAAAAACAACAGAATCAAGGCAGCTAACTTTAAAAAAATTTCCTTCGTGTAATTCTACTTTCTAAATATTACAAATTACAAACATCGCAAATTATATTTATTTCGATAATTCATATTGACGCGATGTGTTTCTTTATAAGATGCAAGTGATTGATACTTTTGGATCGCTGGACAATATTGCGGAGGACGAGGAAGATCTTCGATCGAGTATATCACGCGAATACGATTTGCCAATTGACTCCTCAAACGACACGGTGTTCGAGAAAGATCCGGAAGTGTCCGAGAGTGTCCTCAAAGTTATGCCGAGCACCTTCACCTGGGGTTCTGACGAAAATACGTTGACGGTTAATGCTCTCAGTTTCCCGCGAGGTAAGTAACAATGTAAATATAGAAATTCAATACATTTAATATTATTAAATATTTTAAATTTAATTATACATTTGAAATAATTTAATTAAATCTAATAAGCTAAGGACTCTTCACATTCTCAGGACAACTAACGATAATAGTGGGAAAAACTGGTAGTGGAAAGACTTCTTTACTATTAGCGCTCTTAGGAGAGATTCAGAGGACAAGCGGAAGCATCGACTGGACCAAGTAATTATAACAAGAAAAAAAAAACAGAAGAAATAAAATTATAGACTTTAATTATGATGATAATATATTTTTATTGACTAAAAATATCTTTTCAGAGGTTTGAAGATCGCCTACGTGGCACGACAGCCTTGGCTCCAGAATGCAACTTTGAGGGACAATATTCTCTTCGGATGTGCATATCGATCGCGAAGATATCGCAACGTCCTACACGCGTGCGCCCTTCAACCGGACGTGAACATACTTCCCAGTCGAGATCTGACTAGGATTGGCGAACGGGGTATTAATTTGAGCGGTGGGCAGAAGCAAAGGGTTACCATAGCCCGAGCTCTCTACAGTGACGCCGATGTCATTCTTCTGGTTCGGTTTACATCTTATATTAATTTTCAACGTTGTTTTCTCCATGGACAAAATTTACGTGCAGGTAACAATTGAAAAAAAAAATTGCAGGACAATCCACTGTCGGCGTTAGATCAGCACGTAGGTCAACAGATTTTCGATCACGGTATCAAGAGACTTCTGTTGAGAAATGGTCGCACAGTGATTATGGTCACTCACAAATTGGAACTGTTGTCGGCCGCTCATCAGGTTTTTATTTTATATTTTTAATAATAACAATATCTTACGCTGAGCTTTCAAAGATATGCAGAACTCGATATACAGAATGTGTTTTCTGTGACTTAATCATTTTAAATGTTCTAATTGTTATTAATACACTTTTTTTATTAACTTCAATTAATATTTAAATGTATCTTTTATATTTAAGCTAAACCTAGTCTATATGGATTTTTATTTTTATGACCTACATTAATGAAAATATTAAGCCGTCCCATTAAAAAAAAAAATGTCGATGATCTTTAAATGATCGAGAGACAGGAAACACTCTGCATATAGTATATTGCACGGTGCATAAGTAAAAGCATATATGCTATTCTATTGTACCGTTAGACTGAGGTCTGTTTGTTGAGGATAAAAAGCAAAGAAGTCGCATAAAAGTTTATTTCAAGATAATCGTTATGGATGGCTGTCAAGTCCGCGCGGTCGGAACGAAATCCAGCATCGAGAATACGGATTCTGAATTGGCAGCGGAGTGGCGAATCGTTAATTCGAGACGCGAGAACGAGAACCACGTTCAAACGACCACCAAGGATCAATGGTCCTTGATCAAACTGGTCTACAGGATCGGAATGAACGAAACGAGAGGGGACGTAAGTGACGAGCCGTGGATCGCCGAGCGCGATGACTATGTGGTAAATATAAAAAAATAGGACGTGTTAGCGATATATCTTTGATTTGATACGTGGAAATAACTTTACCGTAACGCTAACGTCGATCCGGATGGCAAACCTTTCAGAATCCGCCAGCGTTTGTACCCTTAAGGCTGCGCCGAACAACTTTATCCGGCTCGAGGTACTGGAGTCACGTTCTCACAGATCTTTCGGTATCAACGGAAGAATGGGACACGGCTAGGAAACGATCGAGGGACCGCGACATTATTAGACTGAGGAGTTTCCAAGCGCAAAAACGGCCGCCGCCGATTTTCCGTCAGAGCAGCACGCCGATAATTCTCGCAAACCGACATGTACCGCCGAGGTAATAAATTTTGAAAAATTAATTTTCTTCTTTCGATTAGATAAGGAATTAAATGGCAAATCGTCAATTTTTACAGATTGTTTTGTCAGATTAATTTTCTTTGCTTCCAAGATTTTTATTTTTCGCAAATTTTTTACTCTCTCTTTAAACACATATTTCAATAACGAAATAATATACAGCTACCTATTTTCAACGCAGAATATGTTTTACATTTTATTTTCGCGTAGGAAGAGAAACAATACTTACAACAACGGACAATCCAACAGAGTGCTGAGGCCATTCTTCTCTGCAAGGTTTAAAATTTTTTTCTACATATAAATATATAACGTAATATGTACGATAATATCTGAAAAAGTGAAAGAAGAAATAATAATGCAAACTTTAGGTATCCGGAGGAAATGACAATAAGCAAAGACAAAAATGTCCTGTCTCGGTGGATCCCAGGATCTAACAAGTAATTACAATTTAGAATAAAGAATTATAAAAAAAGGAATTGTAAGTAATGAAAAATTAAGTATTTTACTCGCTTCTTTTCAGGATTGCTCAGCAGCGGGATCAGCACCATCATCTCCCGGCGAAACATTTGTTATCGATGGAATCGCGAACCGATGACAATACGAATGACATGGAAGACAGTAAGTTTACTAAAATTATTTACACGCTCTTTTCTTAAGACTTATAGAAGTTTAAATCTAAGTGAATCTATAATGAAATTTAACTAAATCTCTCTTTTAGCTTTGAACGACGAAGATGTGGATGAACAAGGCGAACTCGAAGCCGACGATAAAAGTGGAATGGTCACCAGAATGATTTGGATGGAGTATCCAAAGGCCGCTGGCTGGATACCGGGACTCATTTACACCATAGCAGCGCTGATCTTCCAAGCGCTTCGCGTATATACTGACTTCTGGCTAAGTGAATGGATGGAGGAAAGCGTTCGTTTACCGGCGAATGTAAATAGATGTTTGAAATATTAATATATAATATCATAAGATCAATTTCGCAACAATAAAAATATCACGTATCGCTGAAAAATCCATAATTTAAAAACGACATTCAGATCTACGTTTAAGTTAATGACAATAATTTATTAATTGCAATTACTACGTCACTGACATTACTATTGTTAATAATTATATAAATCAAGAACAATTTGTAGGTATAAAAGTTTAATGAAGATTATTTTTTATAACAGACAAGCGTGATTGACATATACTCTGTAGAATAATTTTGAACGTCAATCTTTTTTCAGACGGTGTCTTACTTCATGATGTACATTATCATATGCGTGAGCTCCATTCTTTTATCGATACTCTGCAATGCATCGGGTCAGTGGGCGGGTGCTAGAGCAAGACGAAAGTTGCATCAAGAGGCTATCGTCGGACTTCTCGGTGCACCCGTCTCATTCCTCGAATGTAATCTCATTGGGAAAATCTTGAGCAGATTTAGCGCAGATATGAGTGTCATAGACAAGGTAAACAGATATAACTTTTGATAACTTACAATTACGTATACTTCTTGTACCTTTGCAAGAGGTAATTTCATTTTACATAAATACTATTAAAAATAATTAACGGATATAAAATCATTTTAATAAAAATTCAATTAATTTTTTTTTATTTCTTTTTTACGAGAAAGTGCAAGCTACAAAAGTAAAAAAATAAACTTTTATGAAATAATCAACAGACATACAATTTTTTAAATAAAATTAATTTCTCTTTTTTCCAAGAAAATGGCTACGGCGATCAAGAGACTGACGTCTTTTGTATTACTCTGCGGCTCGGTGACTATCATCAATATTGTTATTTCACCGTGGTTCTTGATTGCTGTTGTACCAATTAGCTGCGCTTATTACGGACTGCAAAAATTCTACAGACGCGGCGCCAGGCAATTGCAATGTCTAGATGGCAGGTAATAATAGAATATAATAATGATTATATAAAAAATATTCAAAACCTTTTTTATATTTTTATCCTATTACAAATGAAAGACTAAGAAATATATTAAAAGTTCTTATTAATATTCAAATAAATCTTTACAAGTATGACATTTATAAATAATTAATTAACAATAACGGACAATAAATACTAATTATTTAAATAAAAAATAATAGAACGTACATTTGCAAGTAATTAAATTTGTGTTTATTCTCAAATTAAAAAATGTTCCTAAAATTTTCTTTCACTTTTTTCTTGTTAAAATGCGTTAATAATTGTATAAATTTTTATATTTTAAGCACGAGAGGACCAGTAGTATCACATTTCTCAGAAACTTTGTCTGGCCTTTCGACACTAAGGGCATTCAAGCAAGAGGATCGTTTCATGGATGAGATGATGAAACGCCTCGACGTAAACACCAACGCATTTCTTATTCTGAACACCAGCAGCAGATGGTTCAGCATCGCATTGGTAAAAATAACAAATGAACTACAATAAAGGTCAAAAAATTTCATTTCGTTAAATTTCTGTAAACTTATTTATTAAAGCTGAATAAGTGTAATCAGCATTTAAAAATTAGTATTATTAAACTTACATCCGCGTATTATAGTTTTATTATAAATATTAAATATTATACATGGTTTATATTATAACACAGACACATATATCGACGGAACATTTGGTTTTAACGACAGATCCGAAAATCTGAAAAAAAAATTTTATCACGGGACTTTCCGATGACTTTTCATTGCTCTTTGAATATAATTTTAATTATTTTATTATAATATATATTTTTAGGATTATTTGGGCGCCGTTATTGTGGTAATAGCTATCTCTACGGCTTTGCTTTCTGCGGAGGTATACCCAAACCGCGTAACGCCCAGATTAGTGGGCCTGGCAATTAATTATACTCTTTTAGTGCCAATGCTGAACTGGGTGATCAAATTTAGCGCAGAGATCGAGTTATACATGGGGAGCGTGGCCCGAATTTGCGCGTACAAAAACGCACAACCGGAGAAACGTGACGAAAACGGTAATTATTCTCAACCCCCGAAATCTCTGTGCGCAGAGATCTCTTAAATTGCAAAGTCACGAGAAGCTCGTGCGCGTCTGTATATTTCCGTTAAATTTCTGTGTACGTACTTAACATCAACGTAAACATCGTCGATAAGACGTTTAATATACGTGCATTCCAAGCTTACGACACATCGACATCAATGAATACCGATGATCGAAATTTATTATTAATCTGTCACAAGAAAAACGTTATGTAATTTTTAATAAAAGTCCGCGACGTGCGCAAACAGAATTCAGTAAACAAGTGATAAATTGCATTTTTGACAATTGTATTATTAAATGTAGATTAACTTATACGTGACATATTACCGTTTCACGGTAATCTTTCGCCTCCCGACATCGTCGTTTATCAGAAAGATACGTAGTACTTCAATTTCATTTAATTAAATATCCAAATCTTCCAATTGGCGATTAATCGAACTTCCAAAAATGATTCGGCGCTTTATTCGTGTCGAAAACACGGTGTACAAAGCCTCAATGCAAAAAAAAACCTTTCGCAAGCCATTTACCACGAAGGGATTAATACTTGGTTATTTCCCCGAGTTTATCTTTCTTATCGTACACGTGCTAATTTTATCTGTCGGATTTTTAGGCTTACGAGTCGCCAATGACTGGCCTAATAGGGGCGAAATCGTTTTTGAGAATGTCACTCTGCGCTACGATGCAAACAGAAATCCGATAATCACAGACTTATCTTTGAGAATACCAGCTGGGCAAAAGGTATCCATACAAAACAAAATAGATATAATGCGATAATGAAAAATAAATGAAATTTTCTGTGTGTGATAATATAATCCCTAGGTTCTTTTATTTTAATACATAATAAAGTGGAAATATTAATAAAAATATTTTATTGCAATTTTTATAATTACATCCTTGCAATTTATCGTAATATAATATTTTTATTACGCGATTCGTAGTTGGGCATTTGTGGAAGAACCGGTAGCGGGAAATCATCGACCGTCATGGCCCTCTTCCAACTGATTGAGATCAGCCAAGGACGCATCCTGCTGGACGGAATTGACATCCGGCAAGTGCCACTTCGTACATTGCGCTCGCGGTTATCGGCGATACCGCAGGATGCGATAATGTTTAGCGGCACGATCAGGTACGCAAATAGTATCAGTCGCAAATCTTAATTATTATTGCGACACACCTACACCGCGACACGCGGCAATTCGCAGTTGTTTTCACGTCGGTCCATGCGCTAATAGACACGTACGGAATACGTACGCGGTGTTCGTCTATAAAGGTTACATGTTCGACCTCGAAATAGATTATTGATTATTATAATCGTTAGAGAAAACCTGGATCCGCTTTCGGAGCACGAGGATCGAGAGATCTGGCGAGCATTGGAGCTCTCGCAAATCAAAGATGTCGTAGCTTCGCATCCCGAGGGACTGAGTATGACAATATAATTTAACATAATACGTATAATATTCGTATGACAAGTAGCGAAATAACGTAATGCAATAAAGTCCGTTTATTTAATCACAAACAAATTATAGAAGTAATATAAATATATTAATTTAATATAAATAATAGTATAATGTAACTGAAACGTCGACGTAGGTTTTGAAGTACGAGAAGGTGGCGAGAACTTTTCAGCTGGTCAGCTGCAACTACTTTGCATGGCACGTACGATCCTTCAGCAGTCGAGTATCGTCGTTCTCGACGAAGCGACCAGCGCGCTCGACGTGGCCACCGAGAAGTCGCTTCTAAAAGCGGCTGCTGCCGCTTTCGAGGACAGAACTGTGATCACCATCGCGGTTAGTAAACATTCTGAAGACTAGAATTTTATCGAGTGACTGATCGGATATTTCAATAACGCTTCGGCAAATTTAAATCAACTAATGTTAATTGCGTTGTGTGGATCGATTTTTCCCGATTATTACATAATTAATTAAGCGTATGTTGAATCCAAACACCTGGTGAATTCAGAATTATCTTTTGAATTGTCAAATTCATAAATAAATTTTTAGAATTATAATAAGATATTACAATATTAATGATATATTGATATAAATTAAATATATCTTAAGTCTGATTGCAACGAGCAAATTCTTGTTAACAAAATTGAAAATAATCTTATTTTTAGAAATTACATCTGTGTAGAAAGTAAAAAAGTATTATTAAAATTGAATTATACAAAAATTTAAAGAAAGCAATAAACTAAACAACGTGAAAAGCGCTTTCCAACATTTTTTGCTCGAAAAAATGTCATCTCTCGTTAGATACAAATGACAAATTAATGAAACTATTACAATCTTTGTGTAGCATCGAGCAGCGGCCTTGTTAGATTGCGATCGCATCGTTATCTTCGACGAGGGCAAAATCATCGAGGAGGGCTCACCGATGGATTTAATGCAAAGGCAGAATGGAACTTTTTCCGCAATGATCAAAGCGGTCGAGAGAAAAACAAACAACGACGAGAGAGACCACGCGAGAATCGTCAATTAACTTCTCTAATGTATAATATCGATATGAGTTATCAAGATTTAAGATAAAAATTTAAAGACTGTTCTAGGATAGAAACGAAACAAGTTTTCTATAAGGACGTTACGAGAAACGTATTGTATACGACGATTTATTTTTTATATTAACGTTACGCGCGTGCTCGGCTGATGTGCCACTTTTATACGATATCTTGATTTTGTGTCATGAATGTACTAGAAATCGTAATTTGTAAATATATACGATTGATCACGCAGTCCATTTGCATCTGTAGATCTGAACGCGACGCCCGGTATATCACAGGATAAGAGTGCCAAACGATAATAATTACTAATATCCCCACTGTATCTACCATCGCAGAAAAGGTGAGCGTGTTTTTCAGTTAGTGGCACCGAGGCCGGCCTGTCGATAGCACCGGAGCTGTCTCGCTTATCAGCACTTTTTTTTTCGGCACCGATCGAATGGATCGACGGCCGTGATGCCGATAAGCGGTGTGACACGCGTGGAATTCGATATGAGAAGAAAAAGCTAAGCGAACGTTTCATTGACACGATTGTCCCATGGATCATCGCGTGAGAAAGAGTTGCTTTCACCGACGGAAGTGAGTAACAAATTAATCGATGGTGAATTTTCGACCTTTCCGAGGCAATTTATTAAAAAAAAAAAAAAAAAACGAGGAATTATCTGACCGTGTTGTATGTAATTTGCGATTATAATCTTCGACCGTTGGTCGAATTATTATTGATGAGATTTCAGTCTAATAATCGGAAACATGGATTTCCAATGATTGTGACGTGATTGAACATTCAGGCATTTAACTTAAGTGACAATTGAAATTCGACGAGTCGGTGGCGAACGATTCTGGTGCGATTACAAACAGTTCGACGAGAAGAAGGTTCGAGAACGTACGTTTTTTAAAGATAGTGTTACTTTTTTAAAGTAAAATTGTATATTTTATTGTGCAAAAATATAAATTTTTTAGGATCCAAGAACGGAATCGTAAAGGCGAGTATTTCTGAATTGAGACAGAAATAATTAATTATTATTTTATCTTGATGTATTTTAAATGGAATTGTAAAACAAAGACACTCGAAAATTGCACAAGCTAAATTTTCATTATAGGAATGCATTTTGATACAATTTTTACTTTTTAGAACGACGTTTCATAAGATTTAAAGAATAGATTTAAAGATTTTCATGAAATCTAGGCTTCTACACTTTACACACTTTATTAATAATTTTTATTTTGATAGCGTCAAATATATAAAGACTCTAATATTCTAAATAATCTCTTAAAAATTATATAAAAACTAAAAGAAAGAAATTGGCTTTCATTAGTGCAAATATTTTGCAGATTGCTTTTATCTTTTATCGAGCGCCAATTATAAATATCTCAAAACGTATACAAAAGATTGATTATTGTAGCTTGTTATTTAATACAAAAATTGTGATCGTTAAGTTTATAAAATTAATATAACTAAAATTATCAAAGAAAAATAATACAATGTAAAAATAATAATTTTTAAATAATGATAATAATTTTCATTTTTTAAGTGAATAGCTATTGTAGAAAACTAAATAAAATAAGCTAAATTAAAAATTTTCAAACAACGAATCAGGTTTTAAGCAAAAGAGCTGTCCCCTTTGTTTACCTAATGTTGCTATCTAATTATCAATAAAAAAAAGCGAATGATAAGAAAGGAAAGTGATTGCTCATCTCTCGATGAATCAAAGTGAATAGATAACGAGCGAAAATGTAATCAATCAAATAAATAAACTGCAACTGAAAAATTTGTCTAATAACTAGATAAATTTTCGTTACTGCAAAGAAAATAAAACCACTAAGATAAATAAAACTGCATTCGTCGTGCAGCTAAAAAAGTCAGATACACATAAGCAATGATAAAGTCTCGTGATAAGAGACCATCATTACGCAGATAAGAATAAAGGAAATGAAAGCAAATAAGATTAAAAGAAAAATTTTTTTAGTTTATTAACGCACAGATAATTGTCGGTAAACTGAAAAAATCTTTTTCTGAAATTGCTAGGCATTAGTCTATTTAACGGTTTACACTTTCTAGGAAACGAATAAATGTTTTTCAAAGATTTCTTAATTGTTTTTAAAAACCGGTAACCTTAACAACAACCTTAAAGAGTATCTTTAAACATAACAATAAATATGTTGTATTTAACATTTACTA
Source organism: Monomorium pharaonis (assembly GCF_013373865.1). Taxonomy (NCBI): domain Eukaryota; kingdom Metazoa; phylum Arthropoda; class Insecta; order Hymenoptera; family Formicidae; genus Monomorium; species Monomorium pharaonis. Next base: position 18,282,411 of record NC_050473.1, on the reverse strand, counting down.
AATATACTTGAACTTTAAACATTTATTTAATTGTTTCGCTAATGTCATTAATTGCTGACGCGTAAAATTTTTATGATAAAATATCGTTGGATCAGATGTCGAACTAACTTGGAAGTTTAATTACATCTTTATATTGAAATTTTTAAATACACACTATTAAACTCGTAGTCAAATTTTACTTAATTGGAATAATTTTTAATGATTTTATAGGTCACTCCTCCTACTTAATAAAAAAGTTAAATTTAATAAATCAACGAAGGTTAAATTTACTAAATCAACGATATATTAAGTAAATACTATTAATCACACACACACACACACACACACACACACACACACACACACAAATTAACTATTTAAATCAGTCAAATTAATTAAATATTGAATAGGAGCAATCGCGACTCAATGGAAATTAACAGTGCACGTGTAGAATTTTCGTTTATTAATGCAAACTGGAAACATTGCTGAATCATCATGATATCAAATATAGCAGACAGATATTCATATTCAAAGAATATTTATTATCATGCTCAAATATTTTCTTTTAATCTATAAATTTTTACATGTAACAGCACACATCGTACATCAATGTGAATATAAATATTTTCTTTAATAAACAAAATCTATACATAATCAGATAAAAGATAATGTTCGTACTTTATAATAATATTTAATAAAAAAATTAATATTATTTTTAATTTGCACAAAGCATTTGATCTAATATCGTTTAAAAAAGTATAAATGTAATAATAATAGTTTCAATAAAAACGTATAGTTTTGATAATATTGAAATACAAAAATATACAATATATGCTTTTTTAAATTTAAACTAGAAATAAAATTTGTTGTGAGTTAAAGCCTAATAATTTGTTTTCAATAAATCACAAATTTGCTTGTTTCTGGAAAAAACAGGAATAGGAAAGAAATGGAAAAAGAAACTTGAAACGCAATTTTTAGACGTTACTCCTGACTTGTATCGGTGAGCGGCGGCAAAGCGAGCGAAAATTAAGTTAACTTTACTGCCCGGAAAGTAATACAACATTTTTCCCGATGGATGATTACAATTGCTTACACGGACGTTCGACAAAGAGCACAGAGGCGGCCTTATTAATGGAAAAAGAATAGACTCATTAGATAAGATGCTCGCGCGCCACATATACCTACCTGTTGACACTGCTCGTCGCCGCTCTGTTATCGGCTAGATAAGATTTCTGCGTCTTTGTCGTACTTGAGGCATCAGTCGAACGCGCGAATTCATGCGGTACACCTCCGTGCGGTCGTACTTGAAAAAAAAAAAAAAGAAGAAGAAGACCTATGTCTCTTCCCTCCGAGACCGCCCGAGCGGAAAGCGTGTGATCCACCGTGACGTCACGTCTCTTCGTCCCCTCGAAGACCTTTCGCCGCAGGATTCTTCGGTCCATCCTGAACGATTTCCCACGCCAACCTGAAGGGTGAGTTTCGGTTTCGGTAAGCGTCCCGCGCTACAATTGTACGGCGCGTCCGGGAATTCGCTCCCGTCGGGAGGACAAAACTGCGATGGACAGTTCGGCTGCGCGCACGCACATTTTTATCCGCGCGATCAATTTATCTAATCGTACCACGGAAACGCCGATTTCGCGATATTGTTCTAGGGTATTCCAGACCGATAAGTTTCAAGATCGACTTGCATTCCGATGCCAGTAAATCAGAGAAGACGATCGAGCGATAAAATTTCCGTAATTACATCAGTGTCGCAACGAGAGCGTGAATATCGGACTGTTAGATAACTCGATTTGCACACGGAGAAAATTTTGTCGAAAAATTACTAAAGTAACCAATAAGCGGACTGAGGAAGGAATTATAAAAAATTTTACAATATTTTTTATTAAATTGTCATATGATTTATATGTATATACTACTTAAATAATATAATTATCTAAAATTTCTTTTTATAGTTAATAGTTACTATTGCAGTAGCAATTTTTTATCAAAATTTGATATCCTTATGTCAAAAGAAATCATCATTTCATATTTAATATACATATAATAATTTTATATTATTTTGTTATGTTTTTATGTGTATATAATATATATTTTACTGTGAAATTAGCTTATATATAAAAAATATATATAATAATTGAATTTTCATCAAAAAATACATTTTACATATATATATCTTACATATAAGAAATGTAACGCATTGGAAATTAAATGTTAATCTGTTCTCGCTTTATTAATTTATTCGCGACCAATTAATGCTGCAGTATTTTTCACCTACCTGGAAATCATTGTGCTACAGAAAAATCTATTTTATAAAAGCTGAATATTAATGACAATGAACAATTTTATTGGCGCGTTTATATCTCTGTTTGTTCTGGGTACGAATAACTTGCGAAAACTCGAAGGAGGCGAGCGACGAGTCGAACGTAATGACTAAATGAAGCCACAAAAAATAACTGTTCCACTATATCACAAGGTAAACGTCATACGTACGTACGTAATACGCACGTGTCGCGTTAAGAAAATTAATTACTACCGCATGTAGGCATGGATGAAGTTAATTAACCTCGGCAACGGGTACAGTTGATTAAACGCGCCCGTAAAAGGACGCCTAACTGACGTTACCAAACAATATTACCTTAATTGTCCGCGACTTGAAATGTATACGCAGACCTCTTTTGCAAATATATCGATAAAACATTGGGCAATTGCTCGCACGTGTTGTCTCCTCGGGTTACGTTATAAAACATAAAAATATCACCACGTGAGATGACAAAGTCTAAAATTGGAAGCTCACAATTGGCACGCTAATACGACAGTAAGATTTTTACATAATTCAGAAGACGTGTAAAATGTACGAGAACGTCATTTACATTTTGAAAAACGATTTACTTCAGTTAATTCTTGACAGAATGAATTTACAATTATTAGCAAGCAATCTTTACTTACATATATTTTAAATATTATATAATAAAAACATTTTAATAAATATCAGACACGAAAACTATTGCATCATAAAAAGAATGTAAGAGATTTAAATTACATTTTTACTGAGAATAAAACAAGTTCAAAAATTATACATTAAAGGTTACGTGCTTGAATTACGAGACAAGTTTAATTAATTATTAAAACTCGAATTGTTATTGTCCACGATTAAAAAACATTCGATCTAAAGCTCGACACGCTCGATTGTTTCAAAGTGTAACAAGACGGCAATTATATACGAATATGTATATTGCACGTCTCGTTTTTCCCTGTCACTAATTTTTTGCAACCGCGACGGCACACGTGCGCTTAAAATATTGTCGGTTGTGTTTCCCGTCCGGGAAATCGACACCGAGCGCGCATTGTGCAACAGATTACAATATCGTTACAGTCCCGTCATTTCCGCGATTCGCGACCTCGCAATTTTTACATAAACAGCTCAACTGAAAGGCGAAGCAAAAGAAGTGTCTCGCGCGCGCGCGCCACCGTGTCGAGCACATTGCTGCACACCGAGAGGCGCGCAAACCGCAGTTATTCTCTTACCTTAATTACAAGTCGTTAACGATGCACGGTCGCCACACTTCGGAGACAGGAAATGTTACTTTTTGCATTTAAGAATTGCGCGTAATCGTCGATCGACCGCCGATTTCATTTTCGTTTTTGTCTGCACAGAAAAAAAGAATTTTGTTGTTTCGACAATATCTTTAATTTTAAAACGGAAATCTTGAAATGAGATTATATTGCGTTAAACCAAAAATATTTACTTGAATGAAGATTTATTTTGAGATTTTATATAGTTTAATCAAGAAGATAATATTCTTGTTATTTAAGAATAATTTTCTTGAATCGAAAGGAAAAAATGTTGAATAAAAAATACTACACGGTCAAATCGAAGATTATAATTTTCTTAGAATAAAATTATCAAAATAATTATATTATATTTTTTAAAATAACACTTATAGTATTGAAATAAGACTATAATATTTTGAAATTAAAGATTTTCAAATTCTTCTAAAAAGATTATATGTTGTTGCTTATATATGAAACAATGATCGTTAATTTGAATATATAAGTTTCAATTTGAGAGTAAATTTTTTTTCTGTGTAGTCTTTAAATCTGTTTCCTCCACGAAACATAACGATTTCACGTACTACAATGCACAAATATAAATAATTCTATTATTATCACAACTATTAATAAATGGTAATAAGAACAGCTTTTGCATTTGAAAAAATCTGCTGTTAATTATAATTATCTCAAGTAAAATAAATTATTCAGACGCTGCTCAAGCATTCATGTAAATTGCATTTACATCAGTGTAAGTGCGTTAATGTATAAAGCTGGTTTGCGATTGATAATTAATTAGTTAATTATGCTAAAATTTATTCAACTACACTGTTAATTTATTTAACTACGCTGTTCTTACCGCGCGCAACAGATGATGGAGCTCTTTTTTTTTTATGAGCTTCTCCAAGCTGACGATAAGAATTGTTCCAATTTGCTTTTCTAACGTTTACGTTTTTTTGTTCTGTTACGTAACAATTGTCTAATTAGTTCGTACATTGCGCGATACCGGAAGCGCGACGCGCTTTTTTTATCTTTGATTTCTGAACGCGATGGCAAAACGCACGATTTACTCGTCTCGGATAATGAACAACGATAGTATCGCTTCGCTAATTATAGTTATATAATATTTGTAGCTCGGTTGGGCGCGATAAGATCTCACACGCTTCTAAATTCAATTACTCTACGGTAACGATGCAACTCGCTTGCAAATCGCCACCGGCACGATTTTCCTATCGCAGTTTCGAAACGAATGCTCTTTTATCCTCGCATCAATTCTTTTTGCAGAGAATCGTTAATTAATTAAGTAATTGATCGCGCGTGCAAAACTTATCGTCCACGCCGCAACGAACGTATATACTCGACGAAATGGGCTATATTTAGGGTTTGGGCAATCTTCTCGTGTGTTTAATCAAATAACGTTATCATGGTCCCAATATAGCGCTTACAATCCGATACATGCCGACCTTGCATTCGTATAAAGAGGTCGAGTACCATTTAAAAGTTATACAACGCTTTAAATTAGATATTAAATACTAATAACATAATTACATAAACTTAAACAAAATTGTATTTTCCTCGAAAGCTTGTGACGATTTCGCTGAAAGGTAATCGTTAAAAAAATAAGAATTCACTAATGCTTTAATTCCCGAAAAAAATGTTTTAATCGCCGACAATTGTAAAGTTGAAAAACTCTAAGATTCCACAAGTATTAAATAAAAAATGAACAGCAAAACTTTTCAGCTAGGTTCAATTTCAAACCTGTTTTTTTTTTTTTCTTTTCTATTTAATAGCAGGGTATTCAGCCAGTGCCAGAAATACAAATGTTCCGAGAGGAATAATATTTCTTTTTCTAATGTTGACAGAAAAAGTCTTTTTCCATACCAAGCCGCGAAACAACAAAAATTAAATATAACCGAGGCTTTTAAGGCGTCGTGAATAATGGATACGTCTAAAAGATCTCACCTCGAGATTCCTGTACTGTTTGCATATCGGTGATAAACGTGACAAAGTGACGACTTACGATTCTCGGGAAACAATATCCTAGGGAAGATTAGAGGCAAATAGGTAATACGGCGTATCGCGTGCACCTTACGAAAGATTCTAATGAAACCGCGAGTGATTCACCGCGTCGCGACAAAATCAACAACAACCCGGTCGGCCTGGATTATCAAGTGATTTCGCAAGATACGCTCGGGGGCTTTATTTTTCGCGGATCCTCAGCGTCGCTGAGGAAAACAACGATTGCGAGCCTCTTATTAGCTCCCGAGGAGAATTGCTCCTATGTTGCAATTTGACAAACAATTTATACGTACGTGTAAAACGAGCCATACAACTTTACACCGAGGCGTCTTTTAGAGCAGCGGATCGTAAACCTTTCGACGGCAGTTAAAAAGTAGAAAAAAGAACTCCGCGTTAATGGCACCGGCCAATGTCAAATCGGGTTCTTCAAGGCGCGTATTATCTCAATTACAAGGAAACTGCGAAAGGAAGGAAATAAAATTATTCTTAGACGGGAAAGCTAAAATCCTCGAGCTAAACCTACGAAATCGTGTGTTCGTCTTCTGTATTTTACATATGAAATTTATTTCTGAGCCATCGCGGAACGTAAGAGACACATCAGACGAGACGATGCGTAAAATTGTGAAAATGCCCGAGTTGCAAAGACAACCTGCTGCAATCCTAGTGAATTTCGAAGCGTCTTCGCAGCACCTCCCTCCAGAAGACTTGTCACCGCGAACTTGGCAACCTTAACCAGAAGGAAAGGATGATCGGGCCCGGCAACGTCGAGAATATTCCCATCATGTGCATGTGCTAATGCACCGTGACGTCAAGACGCAATATGTCACGTGCACCATTAGCATAAGCATGTGACTGGTGCGGTAGCGATCGGGTCTCGCACGTCGTCGCGGGGACACCGCGTGAGCCGCGTGAAGAAAAAAAAGAAAAAAGAGCTGCGCGTCACGAAAAGTGGAGTAGTTATACGATGAGCGTAACGCGATCCGAGCGAGTCGTGACGAGCGAATGGAATCGAGTGCCGGTTACGAGAGCGACCTCCGCGATATCGAGGAATGATCACCTGTTTAAGAGTTCCGCTATGAAGAAGGAAACGTGACGCGAGCGAGAGCGGTGCGAGTGAGTGACCGAAATAATCGTCCCGCCTGCATTACGTGTCCCGCACAATTATGGCCATTAGCCTAATTAAACGTTTTCCTCGACGCAGACGGAAAAAGATTACACTGTTCCACGCCAAAGTTCTCTCCGAGGTGCCAGAAAATACGTATTCCGAGGATTTTTGCCGCGCTGAACGCGGTGCCGGTGTCAGAATTTACGTAGCCAGGATTTTGAATAAAGTTGGCCTATTTTCAACATTTTTTTTAACGGCGAAAGACCCGGTTCTAAGTAAAATCAACGGCATCTAGAAGAACAATTCAAGAACTATCAAATTAATTTTATTTTATAATTGCACGACCTATTTTCATTAACGTATGACCGCTTGAATATGTAGAATCTACAGTACAAGAGAAAGATAAATACATATTTGAATAAATCAGATAAATAATGGTAATTTAAATTTAGCTGTTAAGATTAGTTCAGTGTATAATTTTTATGTATGTACCACGCTACTACTCGAAATTATCAATTCAAAATGGCGGAACCACGGACTTCAAAGCGCATCTCGTGTGCTTGTTTATTTATTTATGTATTTGTGCGTTAAGTTCACTGAAACATTGATCTTTTGTATTTACAATGATAGCACTTATCACTGTTTCTTGTTACTTTAGAAAATATACTTAGACATTTTTGTCTTTCTTATACTATAGATTACAGAAAGAAAAAAAATTTTAATTCAAATAAACATAATTTAATGGAAAGAAGTCGTACAATCATGAATTAAAATTTATTTGAAAGTTATTGCACTTTAGACGCCATTAATTTTATTTAGGAACAAAGAATTGCTTAGAAATATTTTTTGTTAAAAAAAATGTTGAAAAGAACTATTTTTTACCGATGATATCCTAATTTACACAAAATCCTAAATTATGTTTAATACAAAAAACTTTTCAGGATATGTGCTGTGGTATTAAAAAAAAAAGATTTTGTATTAAATAGCGTTATTTGCAATATATGTTGAGTACACTAAAAAAACTAAACTTGTAACTATAGCAAGAATAATATGTAAAAATTAACGGAAGATAGAAATTAGCAAATATGATACCATATACACTTAATCAGTCTATTTAACAGAAGCAGAATTTATTCTATATGTAATAGTCAATAACAAATACAAAAATTAGTAATAAATTATGATTATGACATCGGAAAATTTACCTATCAGTAAAACTCTTTTTAATGTATATATAATCAAACGATAAATAAACTTATATCAATTATTAAATATAAAATATTGCTTAATTTTGCTATATATTATATAAACTAAAAATATTGTTAATTTGACTAAAGTTTTTAACTTAATTAAATTTTTTCAAGTATTTATGTATTTCAATCAAATATATAAATACTTGAATTGAAATTTAAATCTTTTATGTGTTAAAGTTAAATGCATAATTACTTAAGCTGAAGAAATTTAATTAAGTTGAACAATTTAGTTGAATTAACAATATTTTTTTGGCAAAAACTCGTGTATATAAAAAGTTAGTATTACGAATTTTCAAAGTATATATTTGCATGTCATTTATCTTATTTTTATAATGCAAAACTTATATCTTCTTTCTGATAAAATAAAACAAATTCAGCGGCGCTTTACTTACAGCGACTACTACTAAAAAAAAGCTTGAATACGTTGTTTTTTCAGGCGTCAAAAGAATTTGCTTTGGACATGCTTTGGACGAAGATAACATGAGATTCTCGTGCTTTCCGAGGGCCAACATCCTCGGGCAGAGGGGTAGCATTAATCTCACCCCTCTGCCGGGCTACGAGGACTCCACCAGCGTCACAATAGGCGTCGTACGTCTTATTAACGTAATTTATAAACTAATCACTCACCATTAAAAGGAGCATAATTCCGCGAATATTTTTATTAAATTTTTTAATCAGTCTAAGAGTTTTCCCACTTAAAAGCTCCTTTTATTAAAATACAATTCTAATTTCCATTTTAATTTAGATACGCCCGTTACCCAGTACCTTGCCAACGCTAACTGTAAATGGCACCGGTCCATCGTCGTCCGCATCATCTGCGTCATTCACGAAAGTCATAGTGTCGTCACCGTCGTCTGAGTCCATTAATCATATCAATCACCTCCCATCACATCAAGAACAGTCTGGAGAAGATGCGAGTGCTGTGAACAATGGCGAGCAGCAAGTGAATAATCCGAGGGGTGGCGTCATCGGAAGAACGCCGACGCCACCCTCGGCGCCGACGCCCGTATACGAAAAAGACGCCAGGTAACAAAAGAATAATAACGTACTAATGATAAATAGAAACCATTATAAAAATTATAATCTTTTTATGTTTTCTGATATTAATACATATAATTGTTTTCTAATCAATGTACCGTTCACTTCTATCCTTTTAGAAAAGAAAGATAATATTATTGCGTTATTTTTTGTAGGAGTGCGAGGCAAATTAAGAGGGCCATTTTGGAGAACGAATTTCTGGGTAATCTCGAAGAAAATCAAGTGGAGGCACTCGTCTCCGCTATGTATCCCAAACAGATTCCCGCTAATACTATGGTCATCCGGGAGGGCGACATAGGTATTACACATTATTATATAAATATTAATGTAAGAATTACATCAATAATATATATTGCCTACTATTACAATAAATAATAATGTACATACTCATATGTAAGCTTCGTACTGTTTCACAGGCTCGCACTTGTACGTGTCGGCGGAAGGGGACTTCGACATTTACGAGGGGAACAAATTCCAGAGAAGTTTCGGACCAGGAGTTGCATTTGGGGAAATTGCTCTATTGTACAACACGAAAAGACTTCGATCTATTAGCGGTAGAAATATGAAAAAATATTAAAAAATTTAAAACACACACGTTTCCATTTATATACAAAATATTACAAAAACAGTTTCAAATTTTTGTAACGCTATTATTTTAAACCAATACTTGTCGAATTTTGTGTCATTTTAGTAAAGAAGGCTGGAAAAGTATGGGTGCTCGACAGATCAGTATTTCTAACTATAATGATGAGAACAGCTCAGGAACAGCTGGAGGGTAACATCCGCTTCCTCCAACGCGTTTCCGTTCTCCAAAAGCTTCCCGAGCCCAAGGACCACGTGCTAGCGAAGATATCCGATCTCATAAGAGTAGTAAGTGAGAGGATATTTCGAAAGCTATTGCATTGCTGATCGCCTAGGCTATAATATAATTTAAAAGACCATTAAAATGATGCTCGCAGGAGTTTTTCCCGGCCGACGCGAAAATACTGCGGCAGGGCGAGAAAGGTGAGAAATTCTACATAATCAGCGGCGGCAACGTACGGATCACCAAAGACACCGAGTACGGCGGGGAGGAGGAGCTGGTGGTCCTCGGCAAGGGAGATTATTTCGGCGAATTGGCTCTCTATGACGACGAGGGTGAACGACGTGCCAATGCGATCGCGCTTGCACCTGGTGTCGAATGCTTGACCCTGGACAGAACGTAAGCTCGATTAGTACACCGCGCATTATATCTATAATTAATGAATCTCTTACAGATGAATTAATTACTTGCAATCGAAATGTTCGTTTGAAAACATAGATCGTAAAAGCTGAACTTCCACCGCGAATATCCGTGAATATTTTTAAGATTATTTGTCATTTAAATTTTTTTAAGTAATAAAATAAAATCTTATTGTTCTAAATAAATGACGAATAAGAAACTCACATTTAATTAATGGACAATGATTTTAAAACTGTTTTTGAGTTACGAAACGCAATATTATATAATTCGGACAAATTGCCAGGTCATTCCTGAATTACCTGGGTAGTCTGGATGAAATTCGTAACAAGGACTGGTTGGCGGAGTACGAGAAGCAAAAGCGTTCGTTGACCCCGAAAAAGTGGACCAACGAGTACGCGAATTTAACCTTGATGGACCTTGAGACGAAGGGAACGTTAGGAGTGGGTGGATTCGGTCGTGTGGAACTGGTCACACTCAGGTCCGATCCAAATAAGAGCTTCGCCCTGAAGAAACTCAAGAAGAAGGTCATGGTCGAGCAGCAACAGCAAGAACACGTGCTGAACGAGAAACACATTATGCAAGCGTGCGATTCCCCTTTCATATGCAAGTAAGAGATGCCGAGATTAATTTGTAATAGCATATTATAATACATAAAATTGTTATTGTTAACACACGTAAAATGAAGTTTTGAATTAATATATGTATAAGATAAATATAATATTTCAACTTATCTATGAAATGTTGCCAAATTACAAAAATAATTAGCATAGTAAATTTTGTAATAAAAATACATAAATTAATTGTGAAAAAAATGTCCAGCAAGATTTGTAAATAATTGCGATATTAATTAAATTAAATACTTGATTTTGCATTTTTTTTTTCAGACTTTATCAAACCTACAAGGATACCAAATACGTGTATTTCCTTATGGAAGTGTGCCTCGGTGGAGACGTTTGGACGACTCTTCAAAGGAGGCGTTACTTCGACGACGCCACTGCGCAATTTATGGTCGGCTGCGTGGTGGAAGCCCTCGATCATCTTCACTCGCTAAACATCGTTTATCGGGATCTCAAACCGGAGAATCTTATGCTCGACACGCGCGGTTACTTAAAACTGGTAAAAGATACTCGATGATTAAGCGACCTAACTTGTAATTATGCGATTAAAGAAAATTTCTTAGAAGTATATATTAAAATCATTTGGTCACTATTATTATTCAGATAAGACTGAGAAATTCTACAAGAAATAATTATTTTTTTTAGGTGGACTTTGGTTTCAGTAAGAAAATCGGGCCGGCAAAAACGTGGACGTTTGCCGGCACGCCCGAGTACGTCGCACCGGAAATCATCCTGAACAAAGGACACGACAGGCAAGAGATTTAACCTTGTCCCAACATTTATTATCTAACTGCCACTTTGCACACACATACGGTTTTCGAAAAATTCAATTCCAACGTATTTACCTCTCAATTTTGCTACTAGGGCGGTGGATTACTGGGCCCTCGGTATCCTGACGCACGAGCTTCTCGTTGGTAAGCCGCCTTTCCGAGGATCCGATCATATGACGACTTACAACAAAATCTTGAAGGGTATCGACATGGTCGGTGTACCGAGCATCGTCAATAAATACGCTAATAATCTCATCAAGAAGCTACTCCGCTTGAACGCCTCGGAACGATTGGGTTACCAGCGAAATGGGATACAGGACATTCGTGATCACAAGTAAAACATTGAAAATTAAAAAAAAAAGAAAGAAATATATTTTTTCAATATTTCATTAAATAATATTTAAACGTATAATATCTTTGTAAAATTTTTTATGTTCAAATAGTTTTGTAGGAAAAATTAAGTAAAATTTTAAAGAATATCTTTGTTAAATTTTAAATTTTAAAGAACCTTACAGTTCAGAGTACAATTTCTATCTTCATCTTTTAACAGATGGTTTTCTACTTCTACTTTCAACTGGCAAGCGCTTCAAAGATTGGCTCTACCGGCTCCCATTGTCCCAACGGTATATCAATCATAAAATTTAATTTTAACCTAAATTTTGCAGATACACTTTCAGTTTTCTTATCTTTTGAACAACGATATTTATTAACTACTTATTTTTAGGTGCGACATCAACTCGACACGCGAAACTTTGAAAGATATCCACCTGACCGCGATATTCCACCAGACGAATTTTCCGGCTGGGACATCGAATTCTGAGAATAAATTCTCGATGTAAAAAGAAAAAAATTTATATATGAACATAGAAAGAATAATTTTACTAAAGTTTTTAAAAATTTAGCCGGATACAGGCTTAAAAGTAATTTGGTTAGACTAATAATTATGTAGAAACATGAGCAAGGTTGCAAAAATTTTAACGTTCTAGTAATATTTTAGTGTTCTACACAATTATTTTGATGACAAAAAATTATTTTCAGATCTAGTTAAATTTTGAAACATTTCAGCAAAGCTGTTCTTTCCGTGAATCAAGCTGCAAGGATTACACAATCTTTGCTTTAGTAATATAAAAATGCATTTGTTAATTGTTTGTGTTGTTATTAGAAATATTATAGCTCTTTTATTACCAAAAATGACGATTTCGAGATGTAAAAACGAATAGCTGAATTGTAAATTAGGATATTTGTTAATCAGTAATTAACAAAAAGTATCTTTTCCGCCAAAAAATGTTTTCTTCGCATTTCAATTAGTTCTTTATAAAATTACACAATATTATATTCTTAAAATTATTAGTTTATAAAGCTCGTACGGTCAATAACTTCTTTTAATGAATTAATAATTTATAAAAAGTAATTTACTAATATAAAAAATTATATTTTATTATTTCCTCATGAGCTGATCATTCGTAATCCGTAATCATTGATATTCCAGTTAATTACAAATAAATATACGTAATCTTTTAACGATATTTTATATTTAAAAAGTTTCAATATTTGTAGTCTATTATAATATAATATATATATTTAGTATATATATATATATAGTTTGTACAATTTTTAATTGTAATTTAATAAATTTTAAATAGTTAAGTTGCATAATTTTACAAAATACGAATATAAGATAATAACGCGTCATTCGTAAAATAAATGATTTTATAATACTAATTATACAATTTTTTTGTGCATATTAAATATTTCTTCCATGCTATTTTAAATCTCAAAAAAATTAATTTGGATATTTTTCTGCATCTTTTTTTTAATGCAATTTAATTTTATTTAAGTTAAATATATTAATCCTTAACAGCTGCCGTGTTTATTTAATACCATAAACGCTGGCGTACATTTCGGAGACGTAGAATTGTAAACAGTGAATCTTAGGAATGTACCAGGGGGAAGGGGTAATGTCGTGTACGCAACGTGGAAAAAGATATTTCGAAGAAGTATCTTGCGCGACGTCTCACAGACGTACGCCAGCAGTTAAGGTTTAAACATATTATCAAAATTTTTTAAATACAATTCATAGAACGCCAAAAGTAATTAAGGTAATACTACTAAAATTAGAAAGTTTTTTTATATCTACTATTATAAATAAAAATATTTTTTTATCCAAGAAAAGAACATTTCTTACAAGTATCGCGGACTTGGAAAATGAATTTTCTGACAAAAATTCACATTTTTACTTACAATAAACTAATATCAATTATTACATTAAATTAATTATTAAAAGATAATTTAATAATTTTTTTCTTTCTATGTAATATATATAATTAGTGGTATAACCGTGAAGATGATTATTCTACGTAAGAACTGAGACAAAAACAAAACTCTTTTATATGAACGTAATAGCAAGATGAGTCAATGTCAGACTAATGTAAAAAAAACACATAAAATAATAATGCATATTGTATAATAATAATTTTTTTAAAGTAACCATGCGTTCTCGTTAAACTAACTGATTCATGGCATTATTCCGTGTAAATATAAAAATATAAAGGTCGCTTATAAAAAATCAATAGTTTACAAAACATTAAATTTCAAGTCAATATTCAATACACCAATTTATATTGAATATTTTTCTCAAAAAGGAATGACGTTATTAACATATTTCGACATGTTCAAACGTTCGAACACGTTTAAAACGAGCGTCAGTCTAAAAGCAGCTCGGAAACACATTTCAACCACGCTCGCTTTAAACACGAACGTTTCAAACGTATAACTAGCCACCCGCCAAAAACAATCGCACACCTTCGTTTCGTACTGGCGCGCATACGGTTTCAAAAAAACCGCGCGCCGGGCGGCAGGCCGTCTTGCCGCGGCGGCGTACGGGATGGCGCGGGGAGGGAAGGGTGGGGGGGAAAGCGCGGCGCGCGTCGCCATTGGTCGGCGGCCGCGGCCGCATTCCTCCGTCAGCTGTGCGTAGTGGCGCGCGTGGCCGCGACGACCGCGGGCGGCCAGTCGAGTACTCCAGTCGTGTATCGCGGGCGCTTGTGGGCAATGCGGTGGACTCGCGCGCAAATGGCGTCGCCGTGCCGTTATGAACGATTACGAGTGCGTGCCGTGCAGTAACGCGTACGGGCCGCGGCGTCCGGGCGCGGCGGTGCCTCGCGGCCCAACTTAAACGCGAGAGGCGCGCGTGTGTGCGTGCGTGTGTGTTGTGTACGTGCGCCGTACGCGCACCGAGTATCCCTCGAGAAAGAGAGAGAGAGAGAGAGAGAGAGAGAGAGAAAGAGAAGGAGCGAGCGTGTGTACCTCCTCGCCGACGGGATCGGGGGAGGAATAATTTTCGGAGCGCGCCTCCGTGCCGCGTCGGCCGCCACGGGGGAGCGGTGACGAGAGTTGCGGCGATAGGTCTAGAAGGTGAGTGCAACGGAGGCTCGTCCTCAACACACTTGTCCCGCGCGCGCGCGCGCGGGTGTGTGTGGTGTGTGTGTACGTGTGCGCTCCGTTGGCGCAATTCATCGCGAGGTGCGCTCGCGCGCACATACGTCGTGCGCGAATTGTTCTCCCGCGGCTTGGACCAACCATCTGGTGCGCGAGGGACGTCGTCCTCTCGATCGTCGCGGGAATGATAGCGACTCGCGGAGGCTTAACTGCGTTATTTGATCCGTGGGCGGTGCGAGAGGGACGGAGAGAAAGAAGGAGAGAAAGAACAGCAGCAGCAGCAGCAGCAGCAGCAATAGTAACAGTTGTGACGGCGAGCATACGTAGAAACGTGCGGGCGATTTCCATGAAACGCGAGGCCAGGCCTCGGCGATAAAAATCGAGACGCAATGAGCGGAATGACGCGACCGCGATAAGGAGAGCCGCGATGCGCCTGAGCTTAATAACGAACGTTTCATCTGGAGCGAGAAAGAAGGAGAAAGAGAGAGAGAGAATCTAAATAGGGGGGAAGGCGAGGGGAGGGTATAGCGTGCTATACGTGAAAAATTAGCGAATGGAAAGTCGTGTGTACACCGTTTTTGTGGCGCTGTGCCCTTTGTTTTTCCCTCCCCTTCTCTTCCTTGTCCCTAGACGCGGAGTGATGTTGAAACGGCCGGACGTTCCATTGCGCCGTGATAGTTTTATCTCAGGGCGGTACGTAAGTCCGATACACCTTGCACACTCGACGCTAGGCCCAAACTGGCGTCGGTGACTTGTATAGTTTCTTTTCCTTTTTCTTCCTTTATCAGACTCACGCGTGGCTTTCGAGTATAGTTAAATCTATTTATTTGCTCTTTTCCCCGTGTCGTTCCCCCCCTTTTTTTTTTCCTTTAAGATACACAATGTAATAAAACGCGTATCCGGCGCGAGGTGATGTCGCCGGGAGGCAAACGCGTTGTAAACAACGCGCGTTCGACCCGATGATCCTTCAGGACTCTCACACTCAATGGAAGATAAGGAATTCGTGAGCCTGTGTTTGCTATTAAGGGTGCCGCTACTCCTGTATTCGCTCTCGACGTAAATATAACCGTGTGTAAATATTATGTGTGGAAGTATCAGAGGTTTTCTTGGCGTTTTCTGACGAAGCGGAGAATAGCGAGGAAGACAGTTCTACAAAATTGTCGTTCCACGTCTTCGCGATATTTCTTTTTTCCTTCTTAACATACATCGTTTAAAAAGTCGAATTTAGAATTCCGCGCGTCCGTCAACACGGACGGTAGTCTCGAATAAATTCAATTGTCTCGAAACTGCACGAATGTACAGGGGAAACGTGGATCGATAATGTTGGAATTAATAAACCGCGCGAATGGGTTAAAATTATGTAATCGTAATGACATCGTTCTATATAATATCGTGAGCTGAGAGAGTCGATCTTAATCTCATATTGTTCTATATATTCTTTGTTAGAAATACCGTGCTCCATGTACCAATTAGATCAAATTAATCTAACGTAATTGCATAATGTTGTGTAATTAACAGATGATTTTATTATTTTATTAGAAACATTTCTATTCGTTTATACAGATCGCTAGATTTTGGCGCGAATTCACAAAGTCGAATTATTATTATTCGCTATCTCTATCTTATCTGTAGTTCACTTATTTATCTTTATAAGTATATTAATAATGTATGTGCATGCGTGCTGCTAATTACTATTTAGTCAGGTTTCATTCTGAAGCGCATCCATCAATCATAGCACAATTGAAACATGTGCACTGAGAAAAATAAGTTGTTAATTTGACTAAACTTTTTAGCTTAACTAAATTTGTTTAATTCAAATATTTATGTACGTCAGTCATACATATAAAGATTTGATTTAACTTAACTAAATTTGTTCAATTCAAATATTTATGTACTGCAGTTATATATATAAAGATTTGATTTAACTTAATTGGTTTAATTCAAATATTTATGTACTTCAGTCATACATATAAAGATTTAAGATTCAAATAATTTACGTGTTTAACTTAAATGAATAAATACTTGAACTAAAGAAAATTTAATCGAGTCGAAAAATTTCGTCAAATTAACATTTTTTCCTCGGTGCAGCTAAACACGCCGAGAGAGATTTTTTGTTAATTTAGGCCCGGATTCCGAAACATCCTCTCCGAGGAAAATTTTCCTCAAAATAATATTATAATAACATGAACTGTGGCCTTTCAGTAAAATATTTTCCTGAAAGAGGAGGTTTCGGAACCGTAGTATAAACCGTTGTGGTGAAAGCTGTAGAATCTCTAAATTGGAGCCGCGTGTAACAAAATTTGCCGACCCAGGTCGGAAATAACAGCGTTGAGATCAAACGGAGAAACGCCATCAACATCTTCATTAAGTCGTAAATCAAAATTGTATTATTTACGTATTTTATTTTTCTCTTTTTTTTCCGTAGACGAACTTAATCAATCTCATTTCGCTCTTGGGAAATCGATATCACCCGCGCGATTGGTTTGAAACAAGATATTCTTATAAAACCCTGATCCTTGCCTTGTACGATACGATGGTCGTTACTCTTTTTTTTTTTTTAGATCCCGAAATCTATAAGTAAGCAACGCGCGCGCTCGCGCGACGAGCGTTAATGAACGAACGGATAAGGCATTTGACTTCGCCTTGCGATAGAGCCGGTTCGAGAGGGTCAAAGGGCATTAAATACTTTACAGATAGCGAGAGGTACCGGCGTGTTACGGAATAGTGTTGAAAAATTGCTTCATCGCGATGATTAAGGAATACTTTGAGAAATCACATACAATGTTTTTGGTTGCGTATATACATATTTAATAATATTGAAAACTAAAATGCACCTTTCGATTGCAAAAATAATTCACCGCCACCGTCACGTGCCTTTTACTGTTACTTTCTACATTTTCAATACCATTTTCGTTTTTAAAACTTACGAAAAGATGTAATGTTAAAATTGAAGGGATAAATTTCCATTTTCATTAAAATAAAAAATCATCTTCAAATCGGACGTAGAAAACGATATTTGAGATTTATTTGAGTTTTCATGTCATTGAAATAACTTCTTTAAGAGAGTTTCGCCACGATTCAAGCAATGATATTTCTGCGAGAAGACATTGTTAGTGAAAAAATGAAATTGCTTTAATGACCATGTTACTGAAACGCGGATATACGAAGGGACACATAACTATCTACGTGCCACGCGCATAAATTATCGTTTTCCACGTATCAGAGGTTGCGCGCACGATTTCGCAAAACACCGTCACATTTCTCTAATGCCACAACGCTGAATCCGCTCGCCGGAAAATTACGCGCGCGAGTTGTCGCAAGTGTATTTGCCGAAGGGAAGGGGGGGAAAGCAAGGCGACCTAACGCGTGCGATCAATCGATTTCTTAATCGGAAATAGATGTTACTTCCGAGATACCGTCGCTGGAATTTAACGAACGCGGGAACAAGGACTCGTGCCAACGGGAAACCGGTTTGTAACGGGCGATGCCATGGGTGATTCTCTTCTTCTTCTTCTTCTTCTTACATCCAATTGATTTCTATCCCAATTGGGACACAGTACGACGCTTTAATGATATCGGAGGGTAACAGTATTTGGGTAAGACTGTGCCTTGATTCTTGAATAAAGCTCGTGTGACTCACAATCGGTGTTAATAGGTCGCGTTAACGGGGGTTGAATCGGGGCTTCGCCCGAAATTTTTGCCGCCCGAAATTCTCCCCCACTTTTCTTCTTTCTGCATTTGTCTTAAAAATAACCTTAAAGCCCCTCCCTCCTCATCTATCTCCTTTCCACCCTTTCACTTTCCACCCTCTATGCTCAAAGTCCTTTCTTCCTTCTTTCCACCCCAGTCCTATCTTTCCTATCCTTCTTATCTCTTCTAGGCATCTTCTTGCCAACTAACTTCCTCTCCTCTCTTTCAACCTCTTTCCAAATTTCACGTCTTCGGAGCGAACGCAGCTTAGTCCCTCCGAAGTTACACGGTTTCTTCTGATTGCCGCACTCCTTCTATTCATAGCGTGCTATCTATATATGCTATATGATAAACTGATGATAAATTCGAAATGCTCTAGAGAAGAGATTTAGGAATCTCGGGAACGATAAAAGCAACATCAGTAAGATTAGTAATAATAACAACAATTGTATTATTAAAATTGAATTGTAATAATGCAGTCGTTGATAGCTAGCTATATTTTATGATTGACAAAATGAAAGGAAAATGGAAATCTAAGATCTGTAAAGAACTATGTTAGTTAGATTGATAGGTATCGCTAATATGTATCATTACACTGAGAAAAAAAAATTGTTAATTTGACTATATCTTGCAACTGAATTAAATTTATTTAATTTAAATATTTTATATATAAATACTTGAATTTAAGTTTAAGTATTTTAGTTTAATACATAAATAGCTGGACTGAAGAGATTTAATTTGGTTGAAACAATTTTGTCAAGTTAACATTTTTTCTCAGTGTAACCATATCAAAATTAATAGTAATGTATATTTTATTGACGACTGTTTTTTTCATATTCACGCAAAGTCCAGTAACAATTTAATAATTAAAAACAAGGTGTAATCTCAAATAATAAACGTTTTGTGTGTGAATCAAATAAATCGCGTATAATATTTAGACGTAGGGATTATCTGCCGCTTAAAGTAGATATGAAATATTAAGGATTTCATTAGAATAGAACATCTACTGTCTTATTAATCCATATTTAACGCGTATAATTAACACGTATTACAAACAACCTTCTCCCTTAATTTCATATTCCCGTTTAGGTAATCAAGTAATCATAAATCGGGACGACGACAGAGGGACTCGAAATTAATTCACTTGAAAGATATTACGTCAGAGAATTAAAGCGCAGGCCTTTATTTAAAATGTGAAAGATCGTCGAGGAGAGGAACTCCACTTCAGAAAGAGAAGTTTTTTTTTTTCCTTTTTAATTCAATTATTCTAAACTAAAGGGACGGGAGTTGAGAGATAAAATGAGAGATAAGGTAATTCTTAGATAAGTCGCACATAAAAGTTTGTATCGGTAGGCTACATCAACGTTTGATCTAGAATTCGTCGCGATGAAAATTGTCCCGGTCGCGCTTAGTCTTATATATAGCTCCGAGAAGTCATTGGCCAGTGGCCACCGAGAATTCTCACGTGTTTGTGGGAAAATTCGACTATAATTAAAAGATGAGGGACACACTGGCTTTTTCGGCAACCGAGAAAGTTTCCGATCGCTTTCCGCCACGTGCTACCACGAAATAAGCTTGTTAAGAAGGCGTTTACTTTCGGGAAAAAATTGAGAGAAGTCGAAATTTTACGAGAGTTTATTTTTCATCTTTGAAAATTAGAGATTTTCATTGATTTTTTTTTTTTATCTTTTTTATAATGCGAGTTTGATCACCAATAGAGCATACATATCTATATTATACTTATAATATTTCTAATTTATATGTTCATGTGATGTCTAAAAACGCTTAAGTCTTGTTGCGTAGTTATTATCGAAATATTATCAGTATAAAACGTTGTTAGATACCATTCCTCTATGAAAATATCTAGGCTTGTTATCGATTCTATAATATTGATAGAGATAGTGCGTCAAGTTGTGTTAAAGTTTTATAGCCTGTACGCAACACACACACACACACACACACACACACACACACTCTCTCTCTCTCTCTCTCTCTCTCTCTCTCTCTCTCTCTCTCTCTCTCTTTCTATTTTGCTCTCTTGAATATGATATATTTAAAAAATGGGGTGTGTTGAGTTGATTTATCGGAGGCTCGATAACTGGGACTTGTTGTGTCTGTCGAGCCTTTCTTCTATCATCCAGACTTTGCTATGCGCAATTTCTTGAAACGAGGTCGTCTAATCCTGCTATACATATACCATTTCGATCCTATTTTGAACCGTGAAGCATAGAGTAAAATTCTTTGAAATTTTTGAATCTATGACAACAATTATTTACAGTGTCGGTAAACTAGGAAGATTTTTGATTGCTTGATTAACTAATAAAGCAAAGCCATTTAATTCTATCTTATTACAACAAGGCACATCTCTCTCTTTCTCAAAATTATGTCGATAAAAATCGATCAAAAAATTTGGTTAAAATATTATAATTTTTAAATTATATTTTATATTATTACAGACTTTTTAAATTGATGTGTTGTTATCATCGGTGTTGTTTATTTATTATATTTTATATATAATTTAGATACAAATACGTGGCTTAAGTAATTTGGAAAAACATTTCATATTGTCGGATTGTGTACTGTCGCAAAATATTATATCACAATTAAATATGAAACGACAATGAAAAGCCTTCCGCGTTCGTATTTCTCAGTCTCCATTTTTTGAACAGATCAAGGACGTTAAATTAGACTTTACTCTCAACGAGATGAGATTCACGCGCGTGTATACCGATGGGGAATTTCGTTCGTGTCCACAGGGGATCGCATGCCGAGATGCAGGCGGAACTGATATACCGAAAACCGTCGACGATGACGAGCCAGGGCGGTTATCATCACGCCGGCGGCGATAACAACAAGCGGGAGAAGAACGGCGGACGGGACTCGCGGGAGGCGATACACTCGGGCCACTTCATGGTGTCGGACTTCGAGGCCGAGGCGCAGGACGACGAGGACGACCTCGCCGTGCCGGTGCCGGACCAGGAGGAGTCGATCGCCAAGTTCTCGATCACCGTCCCGCCGAATTTCTTCCAGGACAGGTTCACGAGTTCGTGGAACAACAAGATCACCTCGCAGCAGCTGAGCATCGAGACGTCATTGAACAAGCTCTTCCAGTGCATGTCCCTCGCCTACAGGTGAGTTCCTCCTTTTCTCCGGCAACGTCCGCAGGTGTCGGCCAAATAAAGCCGCGGCAATGAGTGCAATAGTGAATTAGAGAGCTAATTGGCGATCGATTCATAATCGCGCTATTTTTACTTCTGAACCGTTTAACTTTTTTTTTTTTTTTTACATCGGCAGTGTATGCCCCGCGAGAATTGTTTCACATGGTTTCTCCTTATTTATCTTGTAAAGAGAAAAAAAAATTCCAAATTAAATTATGTATTAGATTATTTAGTATCTATTTAAAGATTTTTTTACTGAAACTTAGAAGTTTATTTTAAGAAAATTGATTAATAGAATTAAGGTATTTCTAATCATTTATATTTATAACACTTTCTATTAATAATATAAAGTAAACACGAATTAAACGAACTATAAAATTAATTTATTTAAAATATTTTGTGCATGACTTTACAATATAATTGAAATATTATAAATAACGTGATATCACAAATGTTAAACCGTGCAACGAACAGAATTGAAACTGATAGACACTCTTCCGTTTCTTTTCTAACAAGAGGTACAGATTTATTGTTCACTTCGAAGACAATTTTTTAATCCAACGTTTGATTCGATAATCGTCAATTTGATTATCGTGTGTGCAAAAGATGCATCTGTTTCAATTTCACTTTCGACACTCCTCGCTTTCCCTCACTCTTTCCAAAACGTCACGTCTGTTTTGGGTATAAATAGCGCGACGGAAAGCTAAAATCAATATGAAACTCATATTCGCGAACGTAATTGCGATGGAAGAGAAGAAGCGTGTTCTGAAAACAAAAAGAGAGAGAGACGCGCACAACGCTCGGCAACCGGACAAATGCTACCCGGTCTGGGCTGGCCGGTAGCATTCCCGCTGATAAAAGACAATTGAATTAATGAAAGAGAGGCCGTAGAACCAAACGACAACACCGCAATTAAGCACGGCCTCGCCGAAGTCTCGCGCGCGCGAACGACGAGCGTCGCCGCATGGGCTTCTGCCGACAATTTCCGTTTTCCTCGTGACGAGGACGACGTCACGCCGGGATTGTTTCCCGTTGCCGTAAACACGTCAGTTAAAGTTAATCCAGGTTTAATTGCGATCCCCGCTGACGCCCAGCTTGTTTTAGAGATCAAACAAAGGAGTGGGAGGAGGGGAAGAAACGAAAATTAACTCAATTAACAGTCATATTTATGGAACTAGGTGGAAATAGAGATCTTTTCTTCTTTTTTATGTCGCATAGATTTATCTCTGAAGTGCAATTAGTGAAAAATCAGTAAAATCAGATGGAGATACACTGATTCTCGGTGGTAGACTTACAACTTGTTAATCTGTGAAATAAATATGATCTTTCAGCGATAACGCACTAACATTGTAGTCGAAATCACTAAGAGATAAGTGAATGCTCACTTATTATCACAGTTATAAGCCCATCACTGCAAATCATTCGGTGATAGAACACGGATTGTCATTTAGAGAGTTTTATTTTTGCAATGTTTTTTCACGAACGTTCTTATTTATGACAATTTTTTTTTACAAAGCGCAGGAAATAATTAACGTCGTGAGAAATTCTACGGGCTGAAAAATTCAATGCAAACAAATAAATCAGTAGTCATGCGAATGTGTTCCTGTCGTGTGCCGACGTATTCGGTGACGTTACAGCTGATTCATTGCGGCACGTTCGCAAGGAAGAGCTATTATAGTCGCACGTGCAGTTTTAACGGTATTCAGTCACGTTTGCGGCCACGAACGGCGATTGTTTTTGACAACTTTGGAAATAATTTCGAATCAACTCAATTAACTTGCAAATAAATTAAAGCCGTGCCGAGCGATCTTTATAATTTTTTTAACTTTTTTTTTAACCAAATACGATTTGTTAAAGCTAGCAAATAATAAGGAAGTTGTTACTAGCAAATAATAAGGAATAACGTTTAACGCCATAAAAAAATTTATTGAAAAGATTGCGTGCCATATTTCTTTTTTACGTTGTGTTTTATATAATTCTTTTTTTTTTATAATAGAATTACACGAGAGGAAATATCTACATTATTTTGGAAGTAATATACAATTCAAATTTCCGCGTCTTTTTTACACGACAAAAATTATATTATTATATTTTTTTATCATAACATCTCTCTGACACGCAGCTTGACATTACATAAGGCCGCGAGTAGGAATTGTCAAGGGAGCAGCTATCATAATCTGAAGGTAACATCAATAATGCAGTTCGATTGGTGTATCGGTAACATTTGATACATTGTAATTTCAATCAATTTCTCGGTATATTCCACGCCGATATCGCGGTGTACGTATCGCACCATCGGCTTCTGTCTTTGATGCTCTGATAAACAAGGGGCTAAATTAATTATATCTTTGGCGACCCTGGAAGGCGAACCGCGTCCCGATCGATCCGGTTTCGTTATCAGCGATAAGGTCTCGAAGAAATCGTACTCTTCCTCTTGATGCATATCAAACGCGATGCAAACGCAATTCGGAATGATCGAATAGAAATTAAACGGCAATGACGCAGTATAAGCAACTATGAAAACAATACTGCAAGTCAAACCAGTGACACACATACATTTTCTTATAAGAACTACTTCTACAGTAAACGAGAGACAAAGTTAAAAAAATGCTCCTTGTGTATCAAGAAGCGTTTACGATGATATCTCTGAATTTTCAAATGTTACAGTACGTTTGAACAAGTTATTTAATATTAATTTATTATTTTTTTCAAGCTGAAAATTCTATTCATAAAAATAAGTTTTATTAACCGTCTTTCAAGTGAATCTGTTTTATTTTTTGTTAACCACGCGTTTTGAATGATAAATTCAAGCTAACTGACAAGAGAGAATTCTTCCATATTAAAAACAGCTTTATTATAGATATGTAATTTTCTAGCGCAGCAGTCTCTTACGTGTTTGAATACGTATTTGAATAACTAGATGTTGATCTAATCGAGACTCGTTACAACTGGGCGTTGTATTACGGAAAAAAGAATAAACGATGCGGTTAAGGATCAGTTTGCACAGTAATGGCTACCGATTGCAACGTATCTGTTGGAATTCTCAGGATGGCGTTATTGTTTCGGTGCAAAATTCACAATAACGTTAGATGCTGTTAGGAAAGTGATTTAGAGTGCTTTTCGAGTGCTTCGAGCATCCGCGATGACATCGGCTTACACTACCATCGATTGGTTTTCGAATAATATCTTTTTGCGAACGTCCTACCGTGCAAACTCAATCCGGTACGTAGAAATTTCAATTAGTTTCTAATCTTACCATTATCGCTCGAAGATCTTGATATCGATCAAATTTTGCTGCGTACCTGTCACGTCGAAACTTAAAACCGTATGTACCGAATTAAAATGGATTCCGTTAAATTTATATAACTAAAAAGGAGCATTTATCACAATAACAAAACCGTATCTGTTTTGCGTAATAATTATCACAGAACATCAGTTGGTATCTCAATTGATTATCATGAAAAATATTCATATTTGCAATAACTGCAAATTGACGTTCACATTGTACGTCAGCAATCCTAGACCGCCAATAGAAACGAAAAGTCGTAGTGAAATAATAATCGTGATGCAGCATTCTATATTAAGATCATTTAATCGCGGATTATGTTTATATATTTTTTTTATAAGTTATAACACTGAAGCTGTTAAATCTCTCTGTATTATGTCGTATAGAAAACTATTGTTTGCATACTGCGATAAAGCATGCTAAAGATATTTTGTTGCAATTTTAACAAACATCATATTTATTAAATTTAAAACGAAAACTCTTAATACAGGATCTATGGAGATTACGTTGAAATTTAAAATATATGAAAATACTGAAAAATTAAAGGTTATTATAAAATTATACTTAATTATATATTAATATAATTAATATAATATATAAAATTATTAAATAAAGTATTTGTGTGTGTGTATATATAATATATATAAAATATAAATTATCTCTTGAGTCTTCCGATAACGAAAAAAAACAAATTTATATATCTATATTGTTGGTAGCATTTATTTACATTATTGTTTTTTCACTTATTTCTTCCTATTCTCGATATAGCAGACCGGCTTACATTGGCAAAACATTAAATAGAATTAATCCGTGAACTTCCGATTGTGTTCTTTATCGCGACATCAGACTGTGTTTAAAAGAAAATATGAATGATCGGGATATTCCATATTTACGTCGTTAATTCGACTTTTGAAATCAACACGCATTAATATCCGTTCCTGTGTCTCACGTTGCATAATTTATGTTAAATGCAACTGAATTAATCGTTGATAGTAAAGATTATTTGCAATAATAACACGGAATGAGTATTCAATACTTCACACTCTCGGCAAATGTGTAAAACCTTATACTTACTTCTTAGTTTATTTTACAGAACAATTTATATGCGTCGTTATCGTGGAAAGGTTTTTTTATCGAATAATCTGGTGTGTCTGATCGAGGACTTGAGAAATTGATTCTCATTCTGATAAAATATTAATCGTAAAAGGAAAAATGAGCTTAGTTATTACTAGGAAAGAAGGTGACATTATGATCCTCCTCCCATACATTTTATACAACAACATTATTAATACAATCAATGTTTTAAATCGAGACTTAACCACTCGCCAATATTGTTCAGTCGATTTTAGGCTGAATAAAAAATTATAAAATATCCAATTAATTAAGATGTTATTCATAAAAGTGTGGCAACACTGTACAGTGAATCGAAAAGAAACAAAAATGGTAATGTAGCTTCTCTATTGAAACAATTTTTAAAAAATTGGTTTTGTGAAAAAAACAATGTTATAAAATTATATATTATGTAAAATATGTAAATTATGCAAATATATGTACACTTTTTCTCTTCAGTATATAAATTGCAGTATTGAAAACATAATAGATGTAAACAATAGATTAGGAATGGAACTACAATCGACTTATTGACTGTTTCGATAAGAAAATTTTGATAAATAATATTAAACCTGTTGAAACGTCAACACATTTATGGGGCTACATTAACAAAATTCCATGTTATTGCTAAACTTTGTATAATTCAAAATGTATAACCGAAACAAAATTTTAAATAACAGAAAACTCAAGTACGTATAATATTTCGTATAATATACTCAAATTAAAAAAAAAAAAAACGCGGAAGTATATGTAATTCGACGCTAAAGTGCAGCAATTTGGGGAAGTTTTAAAAATAAAAGTACCGATCGTTGTGCATTGGTGTATTAGCGCCGTTGCATAACGGCGGGCTACAAACGACTCCGCAAACAATCCGTAGGATTCCTCACCTAATAACGTAGATTTTACGAGTGGCAGTAATGAGAAAGTTTGCTTTCTTCGCGTGTTATCGTTTTACGCCTTACGTCAGCGAATCTGCTGCCGTCCGCTGGTATATTCCTACCGCGGTTATCTTGGCGCGCTTGAAAAATGATGACGATCGCTCGAAAATCAATGTATCGACGGTCTCTGGGTCAGAAACCGTCCGCGAGCTTTTCTCAGGGGTAATCAGGTTGCCGAGCGCGAAATGACACCTTGCTCTTCGGTCTTTTAAGCAAACTCTCGGCAAACGTTTCAGCCATCGGGGATCACGCCAATCTCGATCGCCCTATCGTCCCCGTCATTTGTCTCGAACGGCGAATCGCGAAATCGCGAAAACGCGCTGGAAATTAACACACCGTAAGAGCCTCCTCTTTTTCTCTCTCTCCTCCGCGCGTGTGTCTTTTATCGACCAAGGCCACTGCGTCATCGTGTGCAGCACACGCTCGTATAATGCGTACCGCCGTCGTCGTCGTCGTCGTCGTCGTCGTCGTCGTCGTCGTCGTGTGTACGCGTCAGCAACGTAATACTTCCGCACGAGAGCAAGCAAACGAGAGAGAGAAAGAGAGGCGTGCGCGCGAGATCGAGAATCCGCGTGCGAGTCAAAAGACTCACGGGAGAGACGGACGGAGGCTCGCCCACCTAGCCAATCGGTGGCCGGTCTATTTCCGTTTCCTAGCCAACAACGACACACACCCGCCGTACATATTTATACAGTGATCGATGATAATACACGGAGGGATTATTTAACGTTCAATTTTTCTAGCCGAGGAGCCGCACACCGGCGGCGGCCCTTGCGCGATCTAATCCAGCCAAATATGTGTCGTTCCATAACGAGGAACCTTTTTTTTTTTTAATCTTGATACACTAATCTACGGAGATTCAAGAGATTATTCTGGGACTGTTAAGCTTTTGGAGAATCCTTGTTTTGTTAATAACTATCGAAATATTAATTTTTCCGGAGAATTTTAGTTTATAAATTCAGAAATTTAATCATTAAAGTTGAAAATTTGTTGTAAAATCGATTTATTTATAAAAAAATTGCGTCTTTGGGACGCGCTGTTTAACGAGGGATTAAAGACAGACGAATTTCAGCACGATCTTTGCTCTCTTCTTATAATTCAGATAATTGTTAAGCCACAAGTGCTTAAAATAAAAACGGTATCGAGGGTATTCGTGGCGCATTATCGCGAGCCTTCTTTTGTTCATTCCGCGCGTAGCAGTTTATAATTTATTATTGGTATTTTTTTTTTTACAAATGCAGCCTTGATTAAAAATATTAGGCACTTATATTGTTTCATCTATTCAGAATTCTTTTATTTGTATTACTTATTTTCTCAAAGGGTTCTTCAAACAAAAGATAATTCACATTTCGATTTCTGTTCAAGTTTCTACGGTTAAAAATATTTACGAAAATGCAAGGTGTCTAATACTTTTGGCCAAGGTTGTATTTCTACAAACGCGATATCTGTTTTGCCGCACCATTGAGAGCGTTGAGAGAGTCGAGCATTAAAGTGTCTCGACATACGATAATAATCGGAGCTCTACTACACGATGGTTGATCTCAACCGAACGACGCGCGGCGTAATGAGCAAATAACTCATTATCTGATAATGAGATTCTGTAGCGCTACGTATGTAGTTTTAATGTTGCGAGAATGTGGAATTTGCAAATAAAGACTGTGACTCGCGTATTTTCTGGCAAATAAAATTTGAGCAAATGAAATTATTAGAGCATCGAAAAGAAACACAAAAAAATCTTCATTATAATATTAAATATTTAAACAAATATATGACTGAATAAATATCAGCAATAAATAAATGATAAAGATATTTATTTATGTGAACGACGTGTACGTTTTATATTGTTGCTAGATTAAGCATTAATTTTAATCTTTCCCTTTTTTAATCCCTTTTTTCTCTGCTCAAAGAGTTCCTAGAATTATCACATCAACATTGTTAACATTTCACTATAAATCTGCCCCCGCCTTGAACTCACTCTTAAAATCAATACATCGATATAATGCAATATTGCAACTTTGTCATCTATGATACTAACCGAGGAAATAAAAATAATTAATAACAAAATGAGCAAAGAAGTTTCAATACGTTACAATGTTAATTGTACACTTATCGCTGACACAAGCGTATCAAAGTAAGCATTTAGCTATGGAATAATTTATCGATAATCTATGGAGAAGTTAATTAATCGCTTTCACTCGTGCTACATTTCTATTTCCGTGAAATATTTTTTATTGCATCACATTATGTGTTTCTATTACATCACAGTCGCTAAAATATATACAAGTAAATCTTCAGTCTTTGCTTTAGTTGTAAGTATTATAATATTTTCTTCAGACTAAAATTATTGTTGTAAATATAACAGGAAGAAACGTATTTAGAAGTTGTTTTATATAGCATTTCATATAGTTTCATTAATTCCGCGCGATGAATTAATCTGGCATATATTTTCGCGGACATTTTTTGTAATTTTTTTTTTTAATTTATCAGTTCCCCATTTTTACTGAATACAAACCGAGTTGATAGCCGACTCGTAAGAATTTCGGACGGAAATGATACAAGAATCGTCACGATCATTTTTTTTCTCCGCCGCACTTTCGAGCCATGACCTTATCTAATCTCTTAGAAAATTATAAAAATCGAAATGGCAATAACTCGGAAAGAACTTGGCCGGCCAGGGTCTAATGCCAAGGAGAAGAACCCTCATCATGTTCGTCGCAAAGATAGGAGCAAGTGGAAATCTTCCGACTGCTGATATATTTTCTCTCTGTTGACTCTTCGATATATCGACGAACCAAGACGATAACGAAAAGCTCGCTGACGGGATTTTATAGTTGCGCGTCAGAAATTCAAAATAGACATCTCTTCCTGTAAAAAGATTCACAATGCTAAATTGAATAATAAGTATATTTTAGATTTTTCTACCGAAAAAGTAATTTGTCGATGGAAGAGACATTTATGCCCGTATTCATAGTTAGGCCTTATACTTAAGGCCTCCTTAAATTCATCTTTAGATAATTTGTAGCCAATGAAATGATCCGTAGAGCATCTAAAGATAAACTTAAGGAGACCTTAAATATAAGGTTTGACTATGAATTATAATTCTTTTATATTACGATACTAATTATACATTTTATTTATTTATTTATTTATTATACATAACTACTTAGTATCATCGAAAATTGCAAATATGAGCAATTAGGCTTACGGAATAATTTCAGAAAGAAATTAGAGATTTGTATTATGAAAGAGAAGAGAGAATTGCGACAGTAATAATAATAATAATGATAATACATTACGGCAAAAATGTGATCGAGTGGCAGCATTCCGTTAGCGCTAAAGAGTAATCTTTAGGTGTGCCTTTCATTTTATGCCAAGTCACAAATGCCAGGAAGAAATACGCGTGCAAGCGTGCTGCACCGTTTGTTGAACCCTCGCGCGTGGAAATTCACTAATCACTCTAACTGCGCCTTGGAAAGCTCGCAACAAAGCGCACCGTGTTTCTCGCCGATAAGCCCGCCGATAAGTTTGTCGAAATCACAAACACTCGCCTACACCGACGAATTAAAAAGTTACTGGATACGTCTATACAAAACTACTGCGATGCATCCGTCTGATTGAAATGTTTTGAAAACAGCAGTCTGAATTAACATGTGCGTCCCGTTGAGTGAATTATATTCCAAGAAACATCGTCGACACGATCCGTTAATGCCGTCAATTTTTTTATTGGAGTTCACTGACTCGTATCTTTTTTTCTTACAAACAATACAAAGTATAGAAAATATTGATAATATTATTGTATTAAATCTAAAATTACAGTAAGCAATATTTTAAGCACATCTCTCATGAAGAGAGACAGCTGTAATATTTTACTTTTATAAATTATTATAATTTATAAACCGTACGTAAGAATAATCTTTATGTGATTTTCTTGAAGAAAAAAATTTTTTTTTCCGAAAATTGATCTTATCATTATAATTCGTTTTCCTTCAGACAATTTTCTGAAACATCTCTTTCTGAAATACTTTCAAGATATTCAAGTATCTCAATTTACACGCTACCCTGTACATAAAATTGAAATTATCCCGTGATATACCGTGTACAATTTTTGTTTATTATATTTTATATTGTAGCGAAAAAATTATGATAAATAATAATAAGCTTCATACGTGAACACATAGACATTTATCGTCCATGTTGATTATATAGGATTTGAGTTTTAATTACTACAGTGGGTGACGTATGGGCATTTGGATTTGTTCCAGACAGAAATTGACATCGCCTAAGTGGAATCGCTTCAAAGGCATCAGACTGAGATGGAAGGACAAGATCAGACTGAACAACGTGATTTGGAGATGCTGGCACATGCAGTGTAAGCGAAAAAAAAATAAAACACATTGCACATTTTGTCAGTCAATGTATTTTTAAAAATAAACAGAGGGACTCTCGGGCATATCTTTCGATGCGAATGTAATTTATCGTTACGTGAATCTGTCTTTGCTTTATTGGGAATATGCGGAGTCACACAATTGACTGATAAGCTTCAGGTGTGCTTCGTTATCGTCTCCGTATCGTCGCATTCGCGAACTGGATTCTAATCTATCATCACTCGTTGTTATCGATCAAAACACTTGATATTAAATAAAATGATTCTATTAGTTACCGAAAGTGTTTCTATGTTTAAATATTGTGATTTTCCAATACAAGAATAAAAAAATCCACATAATTATAAAATCCATTTTAAATACAGTATATAGAATTGACATTAAAAATTATAATTTCAATAAATTTTTTAAATATTTTAAGCGATTTTTTTTTAACTTAAGTTCTTATTTTTCTATCTTTTTTTCGGTCAAAATATCTCAATTTCAACGTGCTTTGTTTTGTTGATACTTCGATTATCATGATATATGCAGAGTGCTGCTTATCGAGTTCAGACAGCTACCGGCTGTCTTGCTTATTCGTCGAATGGCCGGATAAGTAATTACTCGTCTATTTAAAGAGCTCCATCGCCGCTTGCTACATTCGCATCAATAGTACTTACCTGGCGCGAATCCAACTTATCATTGCGAACCGAGGAGGTGTATATTTTACGTATGTGTATACACAATTATTGAGCTCTAATGTTTTTGCTCAATTTGTTCGCAAAAAAAACTAATTAAAAAAAATGAAAGATATAAAGATATAATTTTTAAACCGTCGAAGAAAAAAATAATATTATTTGTCTTTTACAAAATTTACTACTTTAAAATTATAAATAAAACTATACATTATAAATAATTTAGTCTATGTAGAAAAAATAATTTGGCAACATAAGTCAAGTTGAGTTTTGGTGCGTATTTTGTTCAATTGTTTAAATTGTAATTAGCTGTATGTAATGTAGCTGTTTTTTTTAATCGGTATATTTATTGTTGATTAAGTAAGACAGTGCTTTTTTTTAACTTTGACTTATCATACGACATGTTGATAATTAGTATAAACATAAAATGAAATACGACAATTGAAATAAATGCGATTTATCGTCTAATAATTACCAATTTGCGGAAACGCGGAGCTTCGAATTATTAACTCGAAATTTTTTGAAAAATATAAAATTGTTTGTCTCTTTTATTATATTAATTTAAATTAAAGTATTTGCAATTTTTATAGATAACTTTTCTCAAGAAGTTTTAAGAAAACAAAGCACATATCGGAGAAAATCTTGGCGTATTTAATTTATTAAATGCAATTGGCTTTATTACATTTTTCGGAGAATTGTGAAATTTATTGTTGCTAATTCATTATCTTTATTCGTAGCATTAGCCTTATCGGAGAATAATCTTTTCTTTTTTAGTTATATTGAAGCAGAACACACTAGTGTGCCAGTTTGCATCACCACTTGATGTCGATACTCACAACAAGCCCGAGGTATGTCCGCCACATCTAACTTAAAACTTAAACGATATATCTTGACTTTTATGAAACGTAAATTTAATAAACTCCGTAGAAGAGTTGCAAAAGATTAGTGAATTGATCGTTATAATTTCCTTTAATACCCATTCGATCTTGATATCAGCAACAAATCAGGCACTAGACGTCGATATGAATACTTATTGAATAGCAATGGTTCGTTATTGTACTATTCGGTTTTGCCCAATTACGCAATTATAAAGTATATCTTTATCGCAATTGGCGACAGCTCGTTTGATTAGATAATTCGTAGCGGTCTATAATTCTTCGAAGTGTCGCTAGCGGATTGCATACGCACAACATCGTATATTTGAAGTAGTGATCTGAGTATAAGCTCGTGAAGTCGTAAAATGTTTTTACGTCCGCTAATGAGAATTGCGCTTAGTGAGCGTGAATCAACGGCGTATCTCTTATCAGGCGGTGGTCTTAGAGGGAAAATACTGGAAACGAAAGCTCGCGGCCGTCACAGCAGAATACAAGAAATGGCGTATGTTCTACCGAAACAAGATTCTTGGCTGGACGAACAAAGATGGTACAGAGATGGTATGGGCATTTACGAAAACATATGTTATATAGATTAAAATATTTGAAGAAATGTTTAGTTTAAAAGATAAAAGAATAGTACAAATAGTTTAATGAATTTAAATAAATTAGATCTTGTCGCTTCTTTGTCGTTATATTTGCTTGAACAAAGATAGATTTGGTTGGTTTTTAAATTTATTTAATAAGTGAAACGAATGCAAGATGGACTTCTTTCAGATGGAATCAATGGATATGCTGGATTGGGGAGGTGTGTGTGGGACCACGGGTAATTTCGGTGCGGGTACGGGAAATGCATACGGGAATGCGAGCGGTGCTTCAGGCGGAGAAAGCATGATGGTTGACGAAGATTATATGGAACTGATGACCGATACCCTTTTTTCAACCATTAGTTCGAATCAACCAATATACTTCCCAGATCCTAGAGAAATCGGTAATTTTTTCAAATTGTTTAATCTGCAAGATATCCGCTTGTATTTCTGAATTTGAAAAATTCCTTAAAGCTTAAACTTATTATATTTGACGATTGTAGTAGTAAAATTGCATTATTTGTAAAAGTATGAATATTATAATGTAATATGAATATGTGATTCGACAGCGCGAGGTGCCAGCTTAGCAG
The DNA here is from genome assembly GCF_013373865.1 of Monomorium pharaonis. Taxonomy (NCBI): domain Eukaryota; kingdom Metazoa; phylum Arthropoda; class Insecta; order Hymenoptera; family Formicidae; genus Monomorium; species Monomorium pharaonis. The sequence continues at coordinate 18,248,131 of NC_050473.1, read as the reverse complement.
ATTTTATTCAACCTAGTCTGGGCCCCTTGCAACCGAATTTGGACGATTTTATGGACACTCTAGAACCGTTGCAAGGTATGCAATAGTAACATTTGACCTTATATGAGATTGTTTTTTGTACGATGTTTCTCACATGCTCTATATCTTGATTCAAGAATTCCTAAACTCGAAATTGCCTCCCGTACCCGAAGAGGACGATATGTTCCGGAATAGTAGTCTAAATACTAATTATTCAGATTTAGACTTGATGACCCCAGTTAATCAAATAAATGAAATAGGCGAGGATCCGACGATAAAAAACGAAGAACCACCCTCGCAACTGCCTCGGGAAGAGCAAGAGGCCAGCATGCAGAATCTCCAGTATACCGCCAAGATATATACTCAGCATCAACCTGAAGCAACGAATGTTTATAGGAATAACATGTGAGTATATTACGAAATGATTACGCGGATAAGCAGATAAAGAACAAAGTCCGAGGTCCGAATATCCGGATCTAAATTCATGGATATATTACTCTTTTCCATTTAGAGTTATGAGTGAAGATTACACTCTTCAGCCGAACTTTGAGGCGTCCATCACTACGTCAAATCAATCCATACAAGAAAAGACTAGAAGTAGCAGAGCGACATCGCCGAGAAACAGTCACTTGATACAGCAGCAGCAGCAACAACAGAATATGTATCAAGCAACCGCGCAGCAACAGAATTCGAGCTTCCAATCGCAGCAGGCACAATCTTACGCGATGGAGATTCAGGCAATACGATTGACACCGGTGCAAAATCAACCGCAATCCGTGCAAATTACGACGTTGAACGACCAATCGGCAGTTAACACCAGTCAGATGCCTGCAATCACTGCCGTGCCAAATTTGGTGACAGTACAGCATAATTATGTGCCAGCAGTCAATTCGCAGCTGCAGACCCAGCATCAACAAACAATAAGACCTTTACCGACAGCCTCGCCCATGTCCAGTAAACCTTACAAAATTGTTCAGCCGCAGCAGCAGTGCTATAAGTTTCCGAACCTCGTACAGAATCTTAATGCTCAACCGTGTAAATTTAGCACCAACACCTTCAAGGTAAATAAACTAACAGTAACGCTTGTTGTGGCAGAGTATACGGAATTAATGTTTATTTTTTCAGACGCATCCCACACAACAAGTAGTATCGGTTCCTTCGACGGAGCAATCATCACAGTCACAGATATTGCTGCAATGCAGGTCATCTGGTTTGGATCTTACCGCGTCCACTTTGCAAACCAAGCTGTTACCTCAACCGACGACGTCTAACACGGAGAAAGAAGAGATTTTTGCCGTACCTAAGGTCAGTTCTCATATTCAGTATTCACATTGAAATACAGACCGGCAATTTATTCTGACAGTTAAAAAAATACACTAATCTTCAATTTTTTAAATAATGTGTTTAATCATCTGTATTTTATTAGTACGAGGGTGCAAGCTTTAAAAATCTCTACAATACGCTAACTTTCAACGGATTTTCAGGCCCGATAACAAATCTCACATTGTACACACGAAAATAAATGAAAAACCTCTACAGACGACAGACTCGCACGCGCGACGGTATAGCATTCTTAGTCGACATCATCGCGAACCAATCGCAATCGCAGATTCGCATAGCAAGCAAATCGGCACCGCGAGCCAAAACAACTTCTGAGCCGCCAATTACGCCAAGTGCTTTTAGGTCCTCTCGACTAAAATGACGACTTGTAATCCTATTGATAATCGTCAGGGAGATTTTGTCTCTCAAATAATGATAAAGCAAAGAGCCAGAAGTCCGCGAACGTTAGTTCGTCCGCTATCCTTTCCGCTCATTCCTCGACGTGCTTCGAACACGATGTTTCACATTATTAATATTTCAAGTGTATTGGTCGAAATATAGTTTCAACTATATTATTAATTCAGTAATTATAATATTAAATTATAATTTTTTTTTAGTATCAAATAAAAGGGAGGAATAGATCACGAAGTAGCTCCTCTTTAATGGCGCCTAGGATACATCCACCACCGCTAGTATCTGCAGTGAGCGATCCAGCCCTAAATCTAAATAACAATGTTTTACTTGCACATTTACTCACAAATAGTACGTATTTTCATTGTAATCTTATCCAAATGTAAAACTATAAATGTTCCGTTGAACGTAATTACTTTGCACAACATGTCTTTACGATATTAAATTTAATTTAAATCTTATAATAATAATTTAAAAAAAATTTATTCTTATATAATTGATCGTACGTTTGCCAATTATTCGTATGTTTTATTACGTTATTGATTAACGACTGCCTGTTTTGTATTCCTATTTCAATGTTTTTGTTATAATAACGCAGTAAACATAATTGTCGAATCTTGTGCATGAAAATAAATCAAAAGTTTAATGATATTCTCGCTTATGTATCTTTATTATTTATCTTTGCTGTAGAAGTAACGCAAGTAACAACAGCGCAACACATCACGACGTCAGTGACTGTACCGACAATGCAGACTTCTAGTATACAGCAGACTTCTAGTATACAACCACAGCAACAGGTATGTCAGAAAAATGTCAATCAATTTATACGTAATATATATAATCTTAAACTTTAAAATTGAATTATGGGTACAGGTCAGATCGCTTTCGATCAAAAGTATTTTGAAATTTATTTCAGAAGTAATTATAGTGCATTTTATTTTTTTATCCCCCCCCCCCTTCCCCAAAGAAAGAAGTACAAACATTTGTTCTGAAAACTTGAAGATGTTTTTAGAGATTTTTTTGAACCACTTTAAATAAATGAAAAAATAATTGGACACGAGATATCCATGATTAAGTTAATAAGAACTCCTTTTTACATCGTATTGTAAGGGTTAATTTGTTCAGGATTAATAATTTCAGATTGATATCTTTCAGACAATGCAAGCCACAGCCCATCAGATTCTCTTAAATACAAACAATCAGACGCATCAGTCCCATAATAGTCCAGTAGGTTCACCAAAAGATAGCAGCTCTAACGCACACAGTCCTCAGGGTTTAAGTCTTAGCCCTCTACACAGTCCAATGAGCATAGGCAGTCCTTTATCACCTACTCGTGGATACATGAAGAATGAATCGGAAAGGGGACAGTATAAAGAGCAAAGGCGAGTCGGCCACATTCATGCGGAGCAAAAGCGCAGATATAATATCAAGAATGGATTCGACTTACTGCACAGTCTGATACCGCATCTTAGTCAGAATTCTAATGCAAAACTGAGCAAAGCCGCGATGCTACAGAAAGGAGCGGATTATATTCGGCAGCTTAAAGCAGAGAGAAATCAATTAAAGGAGGAAATGGAAAGCTTGAGACAGCAAATCGAGTGCCTTAATTCATCTATTAGGTATATTCAAGGCTTAAATAACTTAAAGACTTATAAATTTATTATTATTCTAATAAATTTTATTAAGGAAATATTATAAATAATAGTTATTAGAAGTATCTATTTAGCATAATATTTACAAACAAATATATTAGATATATATACAAATAGAGTAGTCTTAAATGTTTTAAATAATGTTATTCTTGCAGTAATTGTCAATCTATGCTCCCTGCAACGGGTGCTCCAGTTTCTAGACACAGAACCAGTAAAATGAAAGAGATGTTTGATGAATATGTACGTGTGCGCACGCAAGAAAACTGGAAATTCTGGATTGTATCCTTTTTTGTTTTTCCAGCGTATAGTATACTCACATAAACCGTAATATTCAAAACATTATTTTTAAAATATTAGATTTTAAAACATTATTTTCCTCAATGTAATAATTAGTTCAGTATATTGTTAGAACCGCTGATGGTATCCTTCAATACTTCAGTTTCGACTGCAAGTATCGAGGATTTATACAGAAGTACATTAGTGTGGGTTGATCAACATTGTTCGCTCGTCGATCTCAGACCAGGTTTGTGTAAAGAAGACGTTCAAAAAGATACTCCCAAAACACATACATTCCCATTGCTTTTAATGATATAAAATGAATCCATATAATTCGCTTTAAATCATTATTCTTAAGCTCTCTCTAAAGACTACAATTTTTCTAAATAATTATTAAATATATTTTTTTTAATGTCACAGCTCCTACACGCTCCTACACAATAATATGCAAAAATAAAAATATAATTTAATTTTAAGAATAAAAATACAATTTATAAATAATATATTAAGAAACGCAAGCAATATAATAATAAATGTACAATTGTACTGACCAAGATATTATTTTCAGCTGTTTTGAATTCTCTAAAATCTCTATGTACTGCCACTGATATTCTATCAGACCCAACCCGCCTTCCTGAAGAAGCGCTCGCGGCAGTTAATCGAACGGAACGCCGACGATCCATGCAGTGATCGAGTACATGAATTCAACAGCATGTTTGTATAAAAAAAAGATTTAGGTATATATATGAACGTAAGGGATTATAGTTACCGAATAATTTAAGTTAGTCTATGCAAAACAAAAAGAAAACATAAACATTTCGGTTAATCAGTAACTGAAAGATAGACGAAAAAATTAAGTGCAATTCCTCTTTTTATTGCAATATCACGTTAAAGTTGTAAAATCAATAATGACAAATTATATAAGAAACTTTTATAGATTTGAATTAATAAAATATATATACATACTATATAGTTATGTTGCAGTATGTATATTGATGGTGTACAATATATCATTGGTATGGCACAATTATTCGCAGATAATTATTTTTTTTATAAAAAAAATGTCTGTACTTTTTCTCATTTATTTCACCCAATTCTATGTGATACTTTCATTAAAGTAAAATTTTACACAAGATAAAAAAAATTCTAATATCTTCACAGAGTAATTTATAAAACATACAATGAAGAAGAATTACTATATATATATTTATATCATTTTTACGCATAATAAACATATATATGATAAATTTATTCCACTGCTTTGAGGGATATTCTTCAGCTTAATAAATACGATTAGGAATATAATTTAAAATTTGATAAAAACATTATTAGGTTTCTAAGATTTTCACTTTTGTCTTGAAAAATGTTTTACGTAACTTATTACATAAGTGATCATAATTAGAAATTATCATAAGGTAGCTATTAAAACAGTACAAGTCATACTGTGAATAAATTTTTTTTAGCTTTAGAGTTTTTGCGGAAGTAGACGATGAAAGATAAGTAATGTGTTAAAAAAATAATAAAACCAGTGCCATAAGCGTTCTGAACTGTAAAGACAAATAAAGAGTTAAAAAGATACATTTTGGAGAAATGTGACTCAAAGAGTAAAGATGCAAATCATTTTCTTAATGTAACTTATCAATCATTTGATAATTATGCTGCTATTAAATTATATTGCACAACTACACCAATAAGAGTGGTGTAGTTGTGTATATACTTTATATAATTTATGATTGCGTGACGACGATAAAAAGGGGGTTGCTCGTAAGTTACATGTTCACACTATTATTAAAATGAGATCTTTAATATGAAAATTCATGTGATAATGTACAAATCATTTGCAAAAGATTTGAACACCGAACGTAGCTTAAGCTACAAAGGGCTTCTGCATATTGTAACGTTATGTTGATATAAAATATTGTATATATAGTCTGATGTTAAGAGAAGACATAATTCTTTAAAAGTTGAATTTCTTTTCAAATTGACACTTTATTGTCAATTGATACTTCGTTCTGTTGATTTGTTTTGTTTTAGAGCATAAAGAATATTTTTTTATATACAATATATAGATGCCCACACTCAACTTACATCGTGTATGTACAATGCATAAGTGATAAATAATATAAGTAAACTCATCGAAGGGATGTTTTTTTTTGTACAATATGTATCATATAATCGTAAAATTCCCATGTTATTATTCAGATGTTATAACAACATGAAGAGATCTAAACTAGTGCATTTTTTCTTTACACCTTCTCATGTGACCGTTGCTTCTATTATAAACAATTGTACTAAGAATGTTTGAATATTTATATTAAAATTAAAACAAGCAAAAAATTAAAATACAAATATGTTATACAATCTTTTATAACATTCGAAAAATGTTTTTTTGAAGTAGTTTGCATTGAAAATGAAATATCAAAGGTTGTCATAATGAATATATTTATTGTTTGATGTAACTTGGTAACTAATTTTTATTCGATTTTTATAAATTGAAAAAAAGATACATAAATTAAGTTTATAAATATTTCATTATAAGAAAGCCTAATGCCAGAAGAATTATAATTAGCATTAAAGCTTATTCTATATAATGCAAATTATAATTACATTTCTTTACAATTATTATCTCCATCTTTGGACATGGATATTGATAGCATTTAATATTTTTACACAAATGTTAATTATCCAGCAGTTTTGTTTTCATTTTGAAAAATTAAAGACCACCAAATAAGTAATCAACAGATTAGTGCCAAAGTGGAACAATCATGGCACGTCAGATACAAATTGAGATTACAATTATCAGGTATTATCAAGAACACCGGCGTCTTGACACAACTAAACGCATGGGTATTTACACTCTTGTTAATTAAATGCCTCACTTCCTGTATGGTACGACCTGTCAATTTTAGTCCGCAGACTAGACAACTCACACAATTATTTTCCTCTGTTAGTATCGCTTTCTGGCACATAGGACAGAACACCTCTCTATTCTCGTTGTCGGCATATGTCACTAAGTATTCAATTTCATCTTGTAAAAGCTTCTCATATTCTTGGAATATCCATTGTTCTGCAACAATATTACTTTCTATCAAATCTATGTTATATAGTATATAATATATACCACAAATTATCGATAATTATGAATTACAATATATCAATGAATTTTACTAAAAAATGTAATTGAGACTTTAATGCCGATCAAACCTTGCTCATAAATAATTTCGTTTTCTAATTCAATTGCCTCTTCCTGAGTGAGAGGCTCGTCAATCTCTTTGAACGTTCCCTTTGTCATTGTCAGATTCTTAAATTCTTGATGTACTATTTCTGCTAATGTGTCCTGCACATGTGTCGATTTAGGTTCCAAGCTGAATCTGTGTTTGTTAAATAACTGACCCCGCTTCTCTCGCATTCTCTGGCGACATCTCTAAAGAACAAAAACAATATGACCAAAAAAAAGAGATGAAGTCTTATATGTAAATGTCACGATGGACATTGCATTCTCGTAAATCTTTCAATAATTTTCTAATATATTTTATTATAGGTTTATTTGGAGGTCACAATATTAAAATTAAAGATATCAAGAGTATTAAACTTTGATCAAAGAAAAAAAAACAAGCACGCGAAATATTTTACACGCACGAGAATATTTATTAAAAAATGCTTGTTTTTGCTATGAAAAATTTTGAAAGTAATGCTAGGTAAACATTGACTTCCCAACCTCTCGTAGCACATCCTGCAGCTTGGGCGCGCCGTGTCTGATTTTATTCGCGCAATCTCTGTTCCTTAATTTCGATGTTGTTGCAGGACTGAGCGCCATTGTCCTGCCGAAGAAAATTGGAATACGCGACCAGGAAGGCTCTTTTTTCGAGAGAGATGTGTCAAATCAGTCCTCTACTCCGGAGTCCGGCACAGCTGGGTATGGCTGGGTACAATGCGAATGTAGTATCTCTCGCACATGCGCAATTTTTCGGAGTCTGCATCATTGTGCTCCAAAATTCTCTATCTTGCAGCCAATCAACGCGTTGGAAAAGTTTGTCGTACGACAGGTAACCCTAAACGTGAGCGGAAGAACGCGGCGAATACAACTTGCATTTGTAAAACGAATTACGTAATCAGTATTTGTAAACGATAAACTTGCATGCCCGATTGCAAATATGTTAATAACTTCCATAAATTATGAAAAAATAAATTTACATTGTGCAACGATATGCCTAAAATAATCTGATATATTCATATGTAAAATATAAATTTTATTCTACTTGTTAAAACAAAATTCAATTCGAAATTATTCTGTACATTAATAATTGAATTATGCATATTTTTATGGAAAAGAAATTTAAAAATCGCATTATACTCATGAATTTAATTACTGCCATGTTTGTACAGTTTATAGATCATAGTTTTAATAATGAAGAATTTTACAAGTATGGGACTTATAGCATTATTTTATTACAAAATAAAAGCTCTTTTATCCCCTAGAAAAAATTTAGCTCAGCAAGATTTTTATGAAAAATTATAGAAAAAGAAATCTCAAAAGATGATATTTAAGAACTTATACATATGAAAAATTCTAGAAGATATATATTTTTGTCTCAATATTTCTGTTTTAATTTATACTTAAAAATCTGAAAAATTTTCTACAGTTACACGATTATAAAGAAATTCTGAAAAATTATATGACAACTTCCAAGAAAAATCTTCAGGGTTGCAGTATTACACTGCAATAATCATGAACTGTTATATAGTTTTATGTAGATTTTAACTACAGATTCTATACTTCCTAAGCGATTCCTTACACGCTCAATAATATTGTACAATAATTTTATTTTCTTCCAACAAACAATTTAAAACATATTCAATATAATCACGAAACGATTATAATATTTTACAATATTCAAATATCCTACATAATATTAAGCGTCTAAGGGCTGCTTTATATTATAATTCTTTGGGATACTCGCGCATAAGAGAATTTCGACGTAACAATTCGCACTTTTTATTCACATAGTGATGAGTGATCTATATACAGAAAAAAAACAATGGCGACAGCAAAGTAAAACGCTGTGATCCGTTATTTCCGGTCGAAACAACGGCAGATGTTGACTAAAACGCGTGAGGCATAAATAATACAAGGGGTGTTATTCGTACACATCCTCCTTGTCCGCGACATAGCGCACTATATCCTTGGGTTTTAGTAGCCTTTCCGCGTCCATATCTGGAATCTCGAAGCCAAACTCATCCTCCATCGCCATTATTATCTCTACGTGGTCCAGGGAATCCAGACCCAGATCATCCATAAAATGCGATTCCAAGGTCAACTGAAAATTCAATGTATTGTTAAATTAGAATTTAATTGTGCGTCTGGGCTTCTCACACAACTGACATGTCCTGATAAAATAAATTGAATCAAATACATTGGAAAAAGAGAATATTTTGTATATTCAAATTTGAATTAGATATTATGAATCAGAATATTCTTTTATTCTTTTACATTTCTTAATAATAGTAAATAATATTACAAATAATTATATCTAGTACATAAGAATTAGAAAAGATAGATTTATATCCACATGTCAGTATGTATGCAGACGCCACGATCAAGCAAGATGTTAACCAACTATTCTTTAAAAAACATTTCTCAAGACATTTCAACAAAGGAGACTAGCAAGGGAAAAAACAATATAACTATAATATTGTGCATATAAAAACTGTCAATTATTATTTAACATAGAAAAATTAAATGTGTGTAAAAAATATATCTTTATATAAATTATTTTTTTCAAACAGTGCACTAAGGTTTTCTTTTGTGCGCATATTTACTTGTTACAAAACAGTTTTTGTTTGCAGAAATGTCTTGAAAAATATTTCAAGAACATTGATCTCTGATACCTTTGAGCTCTCAATTTTGTCATAAAGTTTCAGAACCAAGAGCACCCGCTGTTTGATAATGTCAAGGGTTAGCGGATCTTTATGACTGTACTGGCGCACCTGCTTGATGCGTGTGTCCCTTAAGCCCTGCAAAATTTTTCCCAGAAAAAGAAAGATATATTTGCATGTATAACCTTTTCTGCGAGGCTGTCGTTATAAGCAGCCACAGCTTTCAATACACGCTTTTCGATATCCTTAATTGATCTTGGTTTTGCTTTAATATCTTGACAGTACCCTCGATTACATTTCTGCACCTGCATTTACCAAATAATCTCTCTTTACACATATTTTCAAATTAAGTTTTTATGAAATCTAAACTGCATAAAAAAATATTTTACAAAAATGATATCATAATGTATTTAGGATACAACAATATTAAAACTATGTAGATCAAGGATAAAAAATTAGATTTGGTGGACCCTTTGCAGATTTATTGGTGCCTTCTGTTCTTAAAACCTCAGTATAAACACTTCAATTTAAATCTGTTATATGCTTTTTTAATAATTAATTTCTTTTCCTTTTTTTGTACAAGTATTCTAGATCAAATAAGAAATATTTGTTCGTGTTACTCTAATAACTGACGACAAAATCTATTATATGCAACTGAGCTTGTAAAATACCAAAAGCACAGGCAGAACCAAGCGGATCTGTCGAGCTCAGGCAAAGTAAACTGTCATGCTCGGTCACGACGAATCCGACGACGCTGCGCATCCCAGTGACCCAGTGAACACGAACAACAGCATAACATCAATACAACAATGATACACAATTTCATGTTGCAACACGCTGGTGTTATGTTACTGCTGGCTGGTGTTTACTGGGCGAGTACCTCAGGTCGCTTCAGTTACATAATGCGCGTTGGTTCCATGCGTTGGATCACGCCGCCGTCAGATCGCCTCGACGGAGAGGTCGGTGTCGCGCGTGCCGTCCGTCGAGGGTTTCATTACCTGCGGTACGACGAGCGTGGCGCGATGCAGCAGCCTCTGCTCGGATCGCATCTGAGCGAGCGCACCGCCCGCGTAACGTAGCCGGCTGAACGAACTCCTGAGGCAGCCGGCGTTCCTCGCCAGCAGCCGGACACCCGCCAAAGACGCCATTTCTCACGATGATCCAAACAAACTACGAGGACCTATCGAACTCTCTGAACACTCCGACTCGTGGCTCTCGACAAGGACTCTGCACTCTTCCGATTCCGCTCCGGATGACCCGCGGGTTAGAGAAGTTCGCAGCACGTGCTGACATCTACTCTACGACCGTACGACGTGACTTTATCAATCTTATCAGCCGAAGCGATGATTGGCGTCGCGATGCGACAAAGTGATTTTTGGTTTTGTCCAATTTTATCTCCGGGCGCAAGATGCTGTGCTCTGTGCAAGATATTTTTAAAAGATTAAAATATGTAATAATAATTTATAATATTAAAACTCTCTTTTAGATTGTAGAAAAAATTATATAATTTAATATAATATAATAGAGAGGATTCTTGAATATGATACAATTTATTATAAAATTACAAAAAAAAATACACAATGTTACAGAATTTATAAAAAATTATCTTTTTAAAATGCACACTATACATTTTAACTTTTTCGATTTAACTCATTTAAATGCATCAAGGAACATATCATTAAACACTTCTATCATTTATATATTTTATTGTTGTTCACTTTGATAAAATTTCAATTAACTTACATTAACTAGTTTATTACTTTAATTTCTAATGTATGGCAATATTGAATACATTAAAAAATAAATACGAATGAGCTGACTCTACAAATGTATAAGAATTTTTATTTTATTTTAAATGTTGCACACAGAAGAAAATATAACAAAATATTTTACATTTTTTTTTTCATAGAAATATGAGACGAAGGAAAAAAGAAAACAACATTACTGATTTATTTGTTGCTGTTTCAATCTGTCTAACGTAAGCGGCAGCAACGTGACGAATTCTTTAGATAATTTTATAAATTCGTATTTATCTAACTTCTCCTGTTTCTCAGGATGCTTGTCGTAGTAGTTGACGACGAAGCTGTACGCGTCTACGCTGTTCTGCATATTTTCTATCTTCTGCTGCACATCGGTAGTTATGATCTTGTTGTACAGTCTTCCTACGTGGAAGTAAGTGTACAACGCCGAGTACAGCTGATCGTCCGGGAAGGACTCGACTCCGCTCTCGGACTTGCTCGTCTCCAGCGAGTTCAAGTACGACTGGTAGTGCTTTATGCTGTTTCGCGCCAGGCGCTCGATTTTCGCGACCATCTGCGCCGTCGGCTTCTCATCGGACGCCTGCAGACGATCGATCTTTAGGTCCAGGATTTCCGAGTACGTTTCCGCGAGCTCGATCCAGATCTCCCGGCAGACGACGCGGTAGAACCGCGGGCACAGGCCCTCGATCACCTCCTCCAGAGTGTCTATCCGCCGTTTGTGCATCCTCGCTTGCCGGTCCTCGTTGTCCTCGAAGAACGCCAGGTACTTGTACGCCTGCGAGAGGTCCTGGGCGATCCACGCGTAATCCGACGCGTGATTCTCGAAGGTGTAGTACTCCTTCGCCCGGTCTAGCCACTTCCGAACGTTCAGGAACACCGGCCTGGCGTCGTTGAAGTCCAACAAATACATATCCGTGATCTCGTTGGCGATCGGCGCCAATTCCGGTTCCAGATCCACGAATCTCGGGTCCTCCATGGTTTCGGTTTGCGGGTACTTGTTGCGGACGTCGTTGGAAACCTTCGCGGGCTTCGGGGGATCCTGAGGATCCTCCTGCTCGGCTCTCTTCAGCAACCTCTCCCTGGACGCACCCAGCAACGCGATACCATACTTCGCCCAGCATCTGGCGATGCTCGCCGATCTGTGATCGTAATTCTCGTATTCCGCGGCGAGGCTCTCGCTCGTCTCCCTAGTGCCCTTCGCCTTGAGAATTTCTGAGTACTTCTCAAGTATGCAGGACGCCGCGGCCAGATGATGCCTCGCCTGTGGAAACTTGTCCTGCTCTATGAAATACTGGGATATCGTCGCGGCGTTCAAAGCCCAGTCGACGTAGTCCAAGTCCCGCGTGATCTTATTCTGGCTCAGCTGCTTGCTCAGCGTCCGGTGACAGTACAGGGCGAAACTGCCCTTGTCGTCCAGCTCGCGGCAGACCTGTGCCAGGTAGTACAGCGTCAGCGTATGCAGCTTCTCGAGGATACTCTTGGCGCACAAGTCTCCTTCGATCTCCTCGATCCCCATGATGGTCACCATGTGAACGGGTTCGAGTCCTCTCGCGTCCTCCGTAAACTTGACGTACAGTTCTTCCGCCAGTTTCAGGAAATCCTTGGCCTCCTCGTACGAGCCTCGCTGCGCGTAGATCAGACCCAGCTGATTGTTGGCGCTTATGGCCGGTAGAATGCCCTCGGGCGTCAGCCTGCTCTCCTCCAGCAGGTCGATGCATTTCTTGAAGCATTCAGTGGCGAGTCCCGAGGCCTCCATGTCAGCCTGCAGTATACCGATGTTCAGGTGAGTTATCGCGGTCGCCACGGTGCAGAGGGTCTCCTTGCAGTGCGTGAGCGCCTCCAGGATCTCCATTAGAATCTCCAAGGCCTTGGACTTCTTCTCGTAAAGCTTATTCAGATCACACCTCGTTTCATGCTCTTTCAGCAGTTTCTGAACCTCCTGGTACTTCTCCCTCACCCATGAACTGGGATGACTGATTCTGTCCAGGCATTCCATTCTGCTGTCGAAAGGATAACTCGACGTTACACCCGACGCTCGTAGCGTGTCCTCCCGTTTAAATAGTTAATCCCTTTAACAATTAGAGATTCACATCGGCGTTTTGTTAAAAATCCATCAGGGATATTTTAGGCTCTTGCAGACTAGCAACTTAAAATCATGTGACGTGCAGTTGGATTCTCCTAAGAAAAATATATAATTAATCAATCAATAAATATGAATGTTTTTACATAGGAAATGGGCAAAGTAATGTGAACATCTAAGAAATGCACTACTTGTTTTGTTAATAAAAGATTAGCCTATCGATTCTCTTATTATTAATAAAAGATTATAATCATAGATTCTACTCTTGCTCGAATATATAATCACCAATGGAACTGGGACTTTATTATTTTTTTATATACGTCATGTTGAAGAGATGTTTAAAGAAATTTGCTGTTCACTTTGTTTTCCAAAATCGCCATTTCTTCTCTAAAAACTTCAACATCTTTCATTAATCAGTACGTTACTAATTACAACCGATTCACGGAAGAAAAAAAGACACAGTATTACCCCGTAGACTATTCAAGTATTTCACGATCCTATTCCAACAAGAATAAAATTGACGACAAGTGATGGGCTAACGACTTATTAATAAAACAAATAGCACATCGCCCAGATATTCACAATTCACATTATCTATTCTCTATATGTAAAAAAAAAAGAATCATCATTACGTCTAACCTTACAAATTAACCCGCATCCCCGTCTTCGATGTCGAAGTCACCCTGAATCCCGAATTCGTCCTTAAAAACTCAACAGCGGACAGCCGGGCGGCCGTCGAGGCCGCGTCGAGAGCAGCAGGCACCAGCGCACGTACCGCGGACCGCGGGGATCGCGATATCGAGCGCCGATAATAATCCGACGTAGTGACATTCGCGCCGCGTGGCGTGGCGAGCGTGCGTCCGTCCGTCCCTCGCGCAGCTGATCGTTCCACCGTCGGTGTTTATCTGCCTGTCTCATCTGTCTGTCGCGAGAGTGATTACCGCTTGGAAATTTTTTCCCCTCCTCCCCGCGCTTCGCCGTGATCGGCATCGTTCTCGCGACCGTTCCCCCTCGGTGAGGGTTGCGCGCGCGCGAGCGCGCGCGCGACGTCGTCCCCGTCGCCGTCGCCGCTGTGTCGTAGTCGTTGTCGTAATCCCGTGTCAGTGCCATATGTACCTCGCGCGACGTACAGACGCACGGCGGTCGAGATGTGGGTGAAACCGCAGGAGGTGCTGCTCGCCAACGCGTTCTGGTAAGGTCGTCGCCTATCGCGATTCTCGCGGTCGGCAGACGCGAAGTCGCGGAACGACGACGCGCGGCAACTCCGGAATCGGAGTGTGTTTACTGTGTGTTTACATTCGCGTCGGAGACAGCTGACGGCCGTCAGATATCCTCTCTCGGCCGCGGGTCGTGTGGTATCGAGCTAACTGCCCTTATCGCGCGCCCCGCTGGATTCGGCAGCGTCGATTTCCTGACGTCCTCCGGACTTGTCATTCATCCGCGTTCGAAATGGAGCACGGAGTTATCGGACAGGGGTGTAACGTCATAAAGCGACAAAATAATCGGTCTGGCGCGCGAGCCGTTAGATAAGGACGCGACCGCGAAACGTCGCATTGTCTGGCGTGTAAATTTTTACTCCGTATAAAAAGTGCTTATGTATATGTACGAAACCGCGACGAGAGCCACTCGCTGTTGCTCGCGAGTACGTGCTGGTCGCGGAGTCGCGGATTTGATAAGCGGAGGATTACGATGTTGACATCACCCGCACGATAAGGCGAAAACGGTTTGACGCTAATTTGACGTGCCTTTGAAGAATTATGACTGCTAGTAACAATAAACGTTAACCGAGGGAGAAATTATTGATAATAATAATCGATGAAAAAAAAAAGAACGATAATATACATAGTAAACATCTGTTGTCAATCTTTTCCTGACTTTTAATTAAGCAAATTTTTTATTTACTTTATTATATTTATTTTACTTATTATTTCTAATGTGTTGAATGTTTATTACGTACTCGTCGCTGATCTGCTTTAATCATGTCCTAAAATTCTTTTAAAGGATTCTATTTTTTTTTCTAGATATTATAGAAATTTATATAATATATATAATTGTATTGTTGTTCTTTTACATAGGATTACTGAGCAAGCGACTGTATATTTCGTTTTGCAACGTCGCAAAGGGCATGGAAAGACAAAAGGTCTCACATCCATATTGGTGGGCACATTGGACAGTGTTTTTGACACTAAACCACCACCATTTAGAATTCTTCATCAGACACCATCGTCGGAAGTTTATTGGGGTATTGGATTAATTGAATTTTAAAACTTTAATATAAGATAGGAAATATCTTAGGGAAGAAAAAAGAAAAGAAAGAAAATAATAAGAAGATAGGAGATCATTTTATTTTATGTAATTAAATTGAAAAGTTTCTAAAAACAAAAATGAAACAAATTCAAGAAATTAAATTTTCAGGAAACAAAGAAAAACTTCTTATCTTCAAACTATTTATTATTATATAAATAAGATAATTTTTCTCATAATAAACATGATAAACAAAGTTGTTATTTGTTCGATTTTTGTGAAATTTATATATATACGTGTGTGTGTGTAATTTATTTAATATTTACATTTTCTCTTTTCTATTTAATTCTTGAACAAAATCCCAAACAAAATTTGTTCACGATGTGACACTACTATTAAGGAATTAATTGGCATCGTTTTTTAATTGTATAACTATGCATATTTACAATTATTAACATAGGAACTTTTCTACTAATCTTATGCATTTAAAAAGATGCAAAACCAAGAGCAATAAGTATATGTAGAAGTATTATTTTAATGCATAACAGCGATAGCAGCACAATAACTGATAACAATACACATTAACATAAACAAATGTCAATTGTGTACAACGAATGTCGAAGAGTACAAGAAGTTCGTTGCTTTCTTACATTGAATTTTTATGTAATTAAAGTGGAAAAATTACGAAACAAACAAGACCTTTGTTTTGATCAAGTTTTTCGAGTAGAGTTTGAATCTCTAACGTGTCTATTTTTATTCAAAATTTGCAGAAGTGGCATGTTCCTTGACCCGCGAGGAGATTTTGCAGGATTGGGAATGGCTCCATTCGAATTTAATGACCACTCTCACGTCGTTCGATACCGAGGAGGAGATCACGGAATTCGTTTGCTGCAAAATTCAATCCATAATAGCAAATAATATTCCAGATTCTCAGTTCGCGGATGGTAGGATCGTGAATCGTTTACTTAAATTGTAGAATGCATTATTTGTAAATGCATAAACTGAGTAATGATATTATTGTTTCTAGAAGAAGATCCAGAATCTTTTAAAACTGTGTCTTTCAAATTTCATCAATTGTTTAATATACCCAAGGAAGACAAATTGGTCAATTACTATTCATGCAGGTTTTTAAATTTTAAATACATTATAAAAATTCTATAAAAGAATAATATTAAACACATTCGGAAGGTGTCTCATAAAATGGCTCCATTTTTCTTTTAGCTACTGGAAATCACGATTACCAAGGCAAGGTTGGCTCTATTTATCTGTAAACCACATGTGCTTTTACGCTTACATACTGGCGAGAGAAACGAAGCTGACTATAAGATGGACAGACATCACAGCATTGAACAAAACAAATGCCCTTATAGTTCCAGATAGTATACGCGTTGTAACACGTGACAATAAAGAGGTATATGTTAACACACATACCTAAATTTTTATGTTTCATTATCAATGCATTATTCTACACGGCAGTCAATCAGGTTCTCAGTATTTTTTCTTATGTGTTACAGCATTATTTTTCTATGTTTTTACATAAATCAGAAACGTATTCGTTAATGGAACAACTGACCAATATTGCTATGAAAAGGTACTAGTTTACTGAAATGACACATACACAAAGTATTTAAACAAAAAAAAAATTTTTGCATTTCATATATTAATTTAAAATTACTTAATTCTCATTTATCTTTTTCTTAGACTCATTGATGAAAAAAGTGGATTTAACGAGGATAGAGACTTATTAAATAAACTAAGGTACATTATTGCGATTATATTATTTTTTAGAAAATTATGCGAAAATAAATACCGAATTAATTTTTTATTTAGCAAAAATGTGCCTAAGAAGCCATCTTTCTTGAAGAGGGATCTGGATGCACGAGCGCATTCGGAAACATACAGGCTTCAATTTAGGTTGCCAGGAGCCGAGAAATTAGATGGTAGCATTGATGCCACTTTATGGACTCCGTATAATAAAAGATATGTCTGGGGAAAGATATATTTATCCCAAAATTATCTTTGTTTTGAAAGTAGGGTAAATATCTTTCTTTTAGGGTAAATAAACTTTAAACCTGAATTGACTATAAAATTTACTTGTCACTTTTGTCCATCCAGGTAAGAAGACAGGTCAATTTAGTTATACCTTTAAGGGAAGTGACGCTCGTTGAGTCGGCGGAAAATCAGTCCAGTACAGGAAATGATAAATCGATATTGGTCACGACATCGCGTTCATCATTTTTATTCGCGCAGATACACGATAGAGATTTCGTAGTGCAAAAAATCTCGGAACTTCTGGCAAAGTCTAAACTCAATTATGTGTATGTTTACGTTACATTTTCTAATAGCTAGATAATACATAGATGTACGTAGATGTAAGTTGTAATCTTGTTATAGAACAAAAGATAATGTATGTTTGCCGAATTCCTCAAGTAACATCAGCAATTGCGAAGAAGCGAAACCTACAGAAATACAGTGGAAACCACAACCGCCATTGATGATACTTTTTAAGGCTCCATTGACTCCCGAAGCCGCGTTGAAGCAAGAAGCTAAGGAGAAACAATGGGAACTCCATTTTGCAGAATACGGAAGGGGAATCACAATGTATAGAACTACGGAAACTACAAAACTCATTATACAAGGAATACCGCAGTCCCTCAGAGGGGAAGTTTGGCTCACCTTTTCTGGTAATATAGACGATACGGTATTTTTCATAAATAATATTGAACTTTAATATATAGAATATATCATTTTATTAAAGGTGCCTTAAATGAAAAGGCAATGAATCCAGATTTGTACAAATCATTGGTCGAGCAATCTCTTGGTAAATCATGTCAAGCAAATGAAGAAATCGAAAGGGATTTACATAGATCGTTACCAGAACACCCAGCTTTCCAATCAGATACTGGAATAAGCGCGCTGCGACGGGTACTATCTGCCTATGCGTGGCGAAATCCTCAAATCGGCAAGTTGCATATATTTCTATTCATTTTTTATGCAATTTGAAATTTTTATAAGCCGAATTTTTTAATTAAATATAATAAAAGGAATTTTTGTTATCTAATTTTATTAAATGTTAATTTATGAAAAATCGAGTATTTTAAGTAAAACAAAATAAATATACATATTTAAAAGCAATTAAATTATCTTGCTATTTGACAGCATCACGTTAATACAAATTAAAAATTGCTTACAAATATTCTGGCAGGTTATTGTCAAGCAATGAATATAGTCGCTTCTGTTCTGTTAATTTACTGTTCCGAAGAGTCAGCGTTCTGGCAGTTATGTAACGTTTGCGAATCATTACTGCCTGATTACTATGATCGAAGAGTAGTCGGTGCTCTTGTTGACCAAGGTCTTTTAGAGGAATTGGCAGCTGAGCATTTGCCAGTTTTACATGCCAAGTTACAAGAGCTTGGCTTAATTAAAGTTATTTCATTATCTTGGTTTTTGACAATATTTTTAAGCGTCATGCCAACTAGTAGCGCTGTAAATATTATGGATTGTTTCTTCTACGATGGAGCAAAAGTTATTTTTCAGGTAACAAACTAAGTATAGTACATGCATATTTTTTAAAAATATATTTGTAGTTAATAATCTTTCAACAAAGATATATTTTTAAAAAATATGCGTTAAACGAAATTTATTCGCCATAAAAGCATTTCTGTATACATACGGTATATTGCGAGTAAATTTCGTTTAACGCATATTTTCTTTTAATTTTTGATAACTGAATTGTCTTTGACAAATTTTTCTTTATTATTTAAATTTTTTAAAAATAATTTTGATGTTGTATATAATATAAATGCAGAGATATTTAAAATAAATACCTCTCTCTTGTTTCATCAGATAGCACTAACTGTGCTGGAATGGAATCAAGACAAGTTACTCAATTGTCGCGATGATGGGGAAGCTATGCAACTATTAACAGATTACCTCGGTGGTGTTTATAACGACGAAGGTCCGATATTTCCTAGACCAGTTGATAGTACAACGCCCAACAAGGTAAAAATATACATATATTCTAATTATTTTATATACGATCTAATCTCCGATTATAACATAGCTAAAATATATTTGCTATTATAGAGTATATCTGTCCAAACGTTAATTTATGAAGCGTACTCAAGATATGGATCTTTGACAATCGGTGGGATAGAAAGATTGCGCCTGAAGCACAGACTGAGAGTAGTTCAAAGCCTCGAAGATGGAATTGAGAAAAATGTAATAAGAAGCGTTATTGTCGATAAATATATGAAAATGGAAGAACTGCAGGTAATTCAGGGTAGTTGTACATCATCAGAGAAATCATGAAACGTGATTATAAATATCTTAATTATGCTGCGTATACAGGAATTGTTAAGTTTAGTGAGAGAAGAATTAATGAGCCAACGAAAATCCGAACCTGACCGCTATGATCCGACTCAACCGCCTTACGAAGCATATAAAGTAGATTTTGACTTGTTCAGAATATTATTTGGCGGACTATCTCCATGGGGAAAATGCACTCAAGCGGAATCTCTTTCAGCACGACTATTTCGTGTAAGTTTATAATTTTTGTAAATAAATCATTTTTTCCTAAAAATTGTTTATATACTTTTTTAGAATTTTTGTATATTTTTATAATTTTTTAGAAAATTCCTTAAATTTTTTAATAAGAATCTATAAGGATTACAAGCAGTACAAAAGTGATATGTAATTACTTTAGTAATATACAAATATATTTTCCTACAGTTGATGGATCGTAATCGCGACGGTTTGTTAAACTTCCGGGAACTAGTGCAAGCTATAGGAATGACAGCAACAGCTGATTTAACGCAGAGATTAAAGCTATTGTATACATTGCATTTACCACCACTTCTTACACCTGTCGACTTTGAATCGCCAACACATTCAGCAGGTGAATGAAATGTTCAACAATACACATACACACGCGCACGCGTAAAATTCATATATATATATATATATATATATATCAAATATGTTAATTTGTTTGTTACACATTACGATGAACGTCTATAAAATGAATAGATGGAGCCGAAGTGGCGGCAGAAGCTACGGATTTCTTCGATAGCATGGAACAGAGTGTAGCTTCCTTGGAAATGCCAATTAGTGCTGCAGAAGAGCCTTCGATAGGCACTTTATCACGATCCACGAGCTTAAACAGCCAACCAGGTGATCAGTCATGGGAAGTTCAGAGTATGGGCAGCTTGCGTTCGATGATAGCATCAAAAGACAGTCCACTGGACCTCAAAACCGTGCCAAAAATGTCTCAAAGACATTTTATAGCATTGTGGAAAACTCTTTATGACATGTTTCCTGCTCAACCCGAAGAACAGGAAACATATCATTGTATCGCTTCCATAGGTAACATATTTGTATTGTATCTAGAAATTTCATTTTGTAACATAATATTTGATTATAAATAAAATAATACAAAAATTACAGGTACGCTTCTGCTCCAATTGGGAGACGTTGGCAAGAAATTCTATGTAGAGAGAGAAGAATCTGATGATAGCTTACTTCTAGCTGCTTCTGCAGCCCAACAAACTTCTGCAGTTGTTGAAAGGGTATATATTTTTATTTTTACTGACAATTGATGGTTTTTTATTGTAACAGTAAGTTCATTATCGTTACTTTCTTTCTCAGTCACCCGACCGTAATGGAAATCCATCGAGCATAACGTCGTCCGCTGACCCTGAATGGTCGATAACTGTCGAGCAGTTTTTGGCATCTGCTTTGACCGGCCAGGCAATAGTGGACTTTTTCAGTAAACGAACCGACCTCATAGAAGCTATGACAACATTGAAAAATCGTCGATTCAACCGGGTTCATTCTTTATCAGACACACCTACCCTGAATGGATGACATACGGTAATCAATGTATAAGAGAATCTATACATATTTTTATGCATGATTGGCGTAGATAAATTGACGAAGAAAAAACAGAGAAATTGCTTCAAAGGGATTTATATATTATTATTAGAGAATGCAAATTTTAACTTGGAGAGAGAGACGCATTCACGTGAGTGGCAATATGTGCAATATCATAGCTGTAAACAATACGGATTTATTTGTTACAATGCTAAGAGGTCGCATCAAGATTTTTATAATTATTATTCTCAAAATTTCTTATATATATACACTCTGTTGCGAATGAAATAATACATACTGCATTGCTTGATTTTAGTAGTCTCTCTAACAATCTTTTTTATAAGATACATTTAATTACAATTGTATTCCAATCCATTATGTTAGAAAAAGTATAAATATGATTATTTTTTTTAATATGATTTATCTAATATATATATATATATATTGTATTAACAATACTATAATTATTTTATTAGTTTCTAAGAATTTCTCTAACGACAAGACATATGTTTAATATGTAGGCCTACTCTATCAATCATTGCAAATGTATAGCGCGTCAATACACATGGGAAAAAAATCGGAATAAAAAAGTTATTTGTAACATTTTTCGATATTTATTAAAAAATATTTTTTTTTATCGATTTGTTTCTTTACTAAGAATATAAATTTTATTTTGTCTTATGTAAAGATTTATTTCATTAAAGAAAAGTGATATCTCGCAAATAAGTTTTTATGTATCTTTTTCTCAGTGTAGTAAATACTCAGGGTAAAAATTTTGAAGCCAATTTCCATTGCTTTGAAATTCTCCATGTATAAATAATATGGATTTTTTAACATCTAATATTGACGCATAAATATTTCTAAGAATAAACACTTAGAAAATGACACTCCAGATTTATTTGGAAATGTCAAGCAATTTTGGTTGCCGCAGATGTATCAAACAGTTGCAAAACATATATAAGTATCGACTATAAGCAACAATTTAAATATATATAAATTCACTATTTTATTCTCCAATTTTGCTTTACAATATTAAATGTTATATTCAAATGTCACATATTCTTTAAGTATTATGTTTTTAATTATTTTAAGAAGCAAGTCAAAATATTGAATATTGAATTGAAAGAAATTACTTGCATCTTTGTTTAGAAATTTACGAAATTGTAGTCTCTATGGAAATTTATTCTTGATATTGTAAATCTCTTTATTATAAATCATATTTTACATTGTATCATAAATCTTTTTATGATGATAAATTCTAGTAAAACAAACTGACGCATGAATACATGTAAGATATTCCTACCAAAAATATGCCATATTATCTCAAACAATAAAGATATTTTTTATAATTTGTTTGACCGTTATAGCAATTAAAAAATTTGCATCAATTTTTTATGTATCTGCAAATGGAGACATATGTGAAAAAAATAACTATTTATAAACATACGTAATATATGTAAATGATGCAAAAGCTAATATGTATTCAAGATGATGTAATGCAATTTTGATATGCAGTATTATGTAATAACTGATCATTGCCTTCCAATAATACAAGTTTCTTATTATCTGATTCATATTCATAAAAAGTAAGTTATAGAGCTAACTCATTATTAGAAGAATTAAAATAGATTAGAAAAGACTTAGAAAAGTTTTTTTCAGAATTCTTTCTAGTATAATTAAAATGTATTTTGATTCATTTATTTTTAAAGTTCCACAATCATGATAGGAAATAAGTAAAAATCTTAGACGATAATAACGATGCAGGTTGCATGGTATACGATCTAAAAATCGTTGCCTAGAAATACCAAATTATTTGTTCTTTTGAAAAGATCTATTATCTTGTAATCGACAGTAAAATGCTGGATAACTTCTTCCTATTCTAGATAAAGATAAATTTTAACATAAGAGATATAAAGAGCTTTTTTTGATTGATTAAAATTTATTGAAAATAGCCAATTCCAAGTGTATATTGTAACATGATTACATACACTTTAGTAATAGTTTTTATTTTTATATAACTAAAGAGTATTCACACAATTTTACGAGCGCAATTTGCAAAGCGGTACTATGGCATCTGATATGTACGAAGAAATCTTATTATATCAATGTATTATATGTGTATATAAAAATATTTCATACCTGTAATTGTATGTATAAAATACATAATAAATATCGTGTATAATATACGCTCACGAGCAATAATTTGTCTCATTTCATATGTTACAAATAATTTCTGAAGTTACCTGTATATAATTCATATTTTTTTAAATTCATAATTGCGCATCTAATTGTAGTTGTTAATTTTACCTTTTTAATTTTAATTTTTTAATTTTTATTTTACCTTTATTTACCTTTATTCAATTATTTTTTTTTAATATAAGAGAGTACCAATAGGAATATCTTTTAAATTTATTACTTTAAATAAAATTGAATTAAAAAATTGCTTATTTAAAGGAGTATTATAGAGGTTTTTGAAAGAATAATTATTAAATTTGTTTTACCTTTTTTAATTTATTGAAAATAATCTTGTCACATAACTTAGATTAAAAGTTCTTTGCTAGTAATCCATCGTTTTTCGTCAATCTCACAATACAGTCATCGGACTCTCCCTGTGAAAAGAAAATTAAAACAAGGTTTAATTAGATTTAATGCTAATGCAAATTGATATTAATGACAATATTATAATTTATAATTTACAGAAACATCAATTAAATAATGTAATTTTCAGTTCAAAACATTTCAAGTTATATAAATATGTATATATACAAGTAACTAAACTCTCCTTCTACAATCTGAATCTTTTCTGGAACAAAATTTTATTCTCAAACTTCTTTGAGATAAAAGGATGTTGGTTTTAGAGTTTGAGTTAAAAAACTATTTGGCAATGTAATAAATATGTTGAAAAATAAATTTCTCTTGATTTTTTAAAAATAATTTAAGCTAGACAAGAAACTCAGGTTGCAGAGAGAGAGAGAGAGAGAGAGAATAAAAATATGATTGCAGAAAGTTACCATTCGACGAATCGCTCCACAAATTGCATACATCTTATAGGTGTCGGTCATGCGTCCTGTTTCTGGATCGACATCAGCCAGAGTCAACTGTATAGATGCGTGATCTTTCGCATGGATGATGCGATTGCTCGCCGAGCTGCAACAAAAAGAAATCAGAGGATTAAAATTAATTTTTCCCAACAATACGTTCTGTACAACTTTCTTCCTGCAATTTATCGGCCTGTTTCTGAACACATGCATTTCACTTTGAATGTCAAAGGTAAAATAACTAAAGAAAACAGACTTAGGGTTGATTGTTCCAACTTCATAGTAAACTTATCTATCAGATAAATATATATTTGTCTTTATTTATTTAAGAAAAGAAATGAAGATAGACACATGCTTACCTGGTAGGTAAGTCTACCAAGAAGTTGGAACAACCAGCCCTTAGAGATAGTATAATTTCATCATCTAAACCATGATGATTTATCTAACAATATCTATGTCTATACAAAGACATATAATGGATGTATAGACACAGACATTTATTTATTAAATAATCTATCACACAATTTATCTAGAAAACCAACCGGCTCTTGGTCTTATAGATCTGCCAAACTAAGGAGCCACTTGACCTAACCTCACTTGCAAATTGCTGCACGATTGTTACCCACGGTTTTTCGATTAATCTTCGATTTTTTCGAATAAAAAAGTCACGCAACGAATTTAACGGAGTACGTTCTGTCTACACGAGAACTTCACTCGCAGGATGTAAAGTTTACAAGTATTATCCACGTGAACCACGTGTGTTCGCGTCTTACCATTTTCGGGGGATGTACAGGTCAACCAAATTTCCCAAGTCGTTCTCCATTTTTCCTTATAACTGCAATAACACCGTAAAACAGAGAATTAGCGTTCAAGTGAGCAAAATGCGGTTGCATTGATTATAATTAATAAATACTTGTCGCTTAGAATCGGCAGGTTGATCGCTCAAAATGGCCGTAGGACAGAAGGATCCGCGACTCCGCTCCAGCGCAAATGTAGATCTGTGTTTCTTAACTGTACTATACTGCACTTTCTGTAATTTTCTCGACAAAAAATTTTTATACAAATTGAAATACTCTTCAAATATACTGAGAAAATCTACATCTTCTCTTAGAAATTTTCATATGTAAGTAAAATATTTAAAAATTTCTCATTAAAAAAATACTTTAAATTAAAAAAAAATTTGTTTTTAAGTTCTTTTCAGAAATATTGTAAATTAATTTACATGCAGCATACACAATTGTGTATGCTGCATGTATGTGTATGAAAAATCTATAGAATATTTCAAAATTTATATATATATAATATGTATACACACATCAAACCAGTTTTTAATAGAAACATATCGTATAGCGCTCTTAAAAGTATATCATTACCGATTATAAATTGATAATACAAGAACCATTTCTAATGTGCAATTGCGTAGTGACAGCACATTGAATAAATATTTACTTACTATTATTAAATTCTTTAAATAAATATTTATTATATTTCTGAAATATATTATATATATTTATAAAATTTAATTTGCATTATAATTGCATGCAGAAAACACGTTAATTTTGACATAAAATACATAATACATACCCATCCTACAATCTCGAAAGTTATTAAACTAATTAGCCCGCGTTTTGTTATGAATTCGTAATCAGATTTGAAATTCAAATCGATACTTCTTAATCCAATTTTTAAACAACTGAGTTAATTCTTCATTGATATAACTTTCAATGTAACCAAATTAATTTTACAAATTATTAGCCTTCATTCAACTTAATTAAAAAATATATACATTAACTTATTCAACACTAAACATTCCCGACGCTTATTTACCTAAAATTTCAATACTCGCGCGTGCGCGCGGGGCGACACGAAGATTGTCCGATGCACTTCCCGTTGCAGTCCTCCGCCAACTCCTCCCTCACCATCCCCCCCCCCTCAACCCCGCAACAGTTCGACGATGCGCCGCGCGCTCCTCGTATCTCGTATTCGCGATTACGCGCCGTGTCCGTGGGCGACTCGACGGGACCGACGACGTTCGGCCGTTCGCGCGTGGTACACTACACCCGGGCGAGAGCGGTGGCCGCAGCGGTGCTTCAAAACGGGCCGCGTTGGTGGTTCGCGTTCAGTAGCGGGGCGCGCTTCGCGCTGGACGGACGAGGACAGTGGTGCGTACGTACACGTGTGCCACGCGGATGCTCGCGAGACGTGCGATGTGCCACGGCCAGGACTGAACGAACGATTGATCGGGATACGCACGGCGATTCAACATGTCCATGAAGGTGAGTACGCGACGAGAAGCGCCGAGATTCGGCGCGGATGTACGTACTTCCCCATTCCCCCCTCTCGCTCTCGTCCCGGGGGTGGTCACCTCGACGTCGCGTCGTCCTCTGTTTCCCCGCGATGCAAAAAGTTTGGAAGGACACACTCGCGTCCGTATTGTCGGACGGTTATCGCGAGATTGGACTTTGGATAATTGTGCGGCTCTGAGAAAACGCTTAATCATGTAGCAGGATTTTATAATTGTAATTTGCGAGGAAATTGATATTTCAGATAGATTCGTCGGCCTTTTGTGTCGTTCAAAGACCTATAAGGATTAGCTTCTTTTCAGTGATAATCGAGATAAATGCACGAGACAAATTGTATTTTTCGCGGATCTCCCGTAAATTATTTCGAATGATAAAAATTCTTTACAGCCCGTTTCTGTCAGCGTAAATTAACGCTCGACGAAACATTTGCATCCTGCACATTTTAAAATCTTATTAGTTCATTACGCGTAACATAATACCCCTTTGCATAATACCTTAACGTTATATATTTAATTTATATAACGACTCGGTTTCTATAAATGTCTGGAAAAGTGCACATCAAGTATTAACTTCAATCTCGATTTAAATTTACTTTTTATCCTTTTCTAATTCGTGTAGCTGAAAAAGGATAGAAAGCAAGTCGAAATTAAAATAAATTTACATCGGCTGAAAAAGATATATTTAGACATATTTAAATTTACCGATTAGATAAAAGAGGACGAAATACTTGATCTCTACTCATTTGAAAGATACTTTAAAGATTTGAGTACGTAAAAAATCAATCCGCCCAAAGAAACATTGAAAAAAAAACGCCAAACGTATTTTTTTAAATAAACTCCTTCAAGCATAATAAAATCAGTTGATTCAACGTGAAATAAAATCCGATGGAACCGAAGAACTTGAACTTCGCGCATTTGCGAGAAGTTTGGACCGAAAGGATCGATGTTATTCTATCGAGTTTCCTGCATGGTTCATTTATTCGCGGATGCTTTATCATTGCCGTGTACGCTTTTATCTCTGGTGAATCGATTGTTTTCACTTCCGGGACGGAGAAAAATGTCACTCTTATCGCGATCGAGGACCCTTGATTACTTTTTTTGTCTTCTTTTAGTCCGTCGCGTTGTTGTGGCGACGTCGAAACTCGGTGATTTGTCTATCGGACGAACGAAAAGGCTCGAAGGACGCCTATTAAAAACGCGACGGGAAATATATACGCACGTCTTATCTCTCGTTATAGCGCGCTTGTTATTTCTGGCTTATGACGATGAATGGGTGCACCTGCGCGAGCTACGAGAAATAAAAACGAGAGGCGAGATTTGTCGCACCATTCGATCGCACTTCCCGGCACGGATATAGAAAACTGGACCACGAAAATGTCGACGGGTCGATTATCTGTTTTCTGTGGGATCAGGAGATGGAAAAATAATTTATTGAAACTCAAACTATTTTTTATTTTGGAAGTTCGGTTAAATTTAACCAAATTTATTTATATTAAGTTTGAAATAATTTTTTCAAGTTGCATATTACTTCAAGCAATTATGATATGGATTATCAAATAAATATAATATTTTATATGTGGCTTAAATTTATTTGGAATAAGGAAATATATACTTTTATGTATTTTTCTTTTACCCGGATAATTCGTTAACTTGGGGAAAAAAATTAATAAGTAAAAGTTTATTTAACTTTCAATTTTTAAAAATAACTAAATAAAATTAGTAATTGTTAATTTTTTAACTCTATTATTAATGTTTAACTTTTTAACCATTATTTATATAGTTACTACCCAACCCAATATATATAATTACAATGTTCGTGGCTTTTTAAAGGAAAAAAAAAACTGCGCTGGGTCAAATTCTGTGTACAAAGGGCGTCAATTATAATCGATTAATTGTCACAGTTTCAATGTACTCGTGTTTGCGAACAACACGCGAACGGACATTATCAACGGTAATATTGTTCGTGACATTACGCGTTGCATAATATCGAACGCGTATAGAGTCCGCTCTAGAGCCAGTTACATTGCCGACGTCGACAAGGCTTAATAGCTCGTTCATCATATTTTCCCTATCTATGCGTTACGTAAGATTTACATCAGGTTGCTCGAATCGGGTCGATTATTAACGACTGGTTGATAAATCCGCGACAATCGCAAAAATATCCAGAAAAACCCGTCGCAATCTCTTGCCGTAACTTTGTTTTTCAACGTGCTTGGAACGTGGCTAATGAATCTAATTACTCAGTTACACATACGAAACGCTAACACTTAAGCGATAAATGCTTCGAAACGATTACTATTTATAATCTCATGTAATCTTTAATGGAACTAAAATTTATATTCCATTGATACTAACTTAATTTAATTTTTTTAAAACTACTTAACTTACCCAACTTTGATAACGATGACAAAGAGTTATTTAAAGTTTCGATATTAGAACATTATAACAAATTAAATGTGAATGTACATGTGAGGAAAAAGTCACGCATGGCAGCATCGGCGTGACTCTCAGCGTCTTTCTCCCTCTCTCTCATTTTAATATTTTAATTAAAGCTTTAATCGTCGGCCGCGCGCACTAATTACAGTCGTGACTGCGGAGAAAAGTGCAGCTCTGCGAAAACTGCGTTTGAAAGTTATCGTCGCCGAGGACGCGTGCTCCAGAGGTGCGACAAGTTAAGCGAAAATTTCAGCGAAATTGTTATGTAATAAGATGCATAATATATTTCAATTTGAATTTCAGATCTGATTATGAATTCATATGTAACAAAAGGTGAAATAATTTATTTAATAACTCTGAATTGTGAAACAGGTTAAATTTTCAGCTCAAAATTGATGTGCAATTACATTGTTATACACAAATTGCACGTACGATTAGGATGATTTATTCAGGAGAAATATTTGCTTAAACAAGGAACAATTTGACGCCTGATACGAAATTTGAATAGAATAATGAAAATAACTTGCATAAATAAAACGATCAATATGTGAATTGTGGGAATTTTGTAATGATTATATATAATTATTGATTACAATATTCAAGATATAACGATCAATGTGTGAATTGTGTGGATATTGTAATGATTATTTATAATTATTAATTACAATATTTAAGATATAACCATCAATGTGTGAATTGTGTGGATATTGTAATGATTGTTTATAATTATTGATTACAATATTTAATTTTATAATTTTGATATTCCAAGTGATATTTTATTGATTTTCCAATAACTTAAAGATTACATGAAAAGAACCATTTTTCCGAAGCGTCTAAAGAAGCTGACTACAGAGTTAAAAATAATCTTATAGGACTATCAAAATAATAATTATGAAGGCCATTCAAGTGTGATGAACAGTGCTACAAAAAATGTTTAACATTCTTAGCAAACAGTTTGAATGTCTTACATGATTATATTTTCAAATCTGTAGCTGTAAATTTTTAGCACATCAGTAAAACCATTATTTCCGTGTATCTTTTCATATCATAAAAATTATATAATACTAAAAAAAACCGTAAATTTCTTTTAATTCTTTTTTTTTCTTTATTCAACTCTGTATCTGTTACATTTGCGAATAATATCGGTGGCTTAGAATAGTATTAGTTTCTACATGCGTGTCTCTATCTTTTTATCTAAAAATATTCGAGAATTATGATTATATATGGAAACATTTAATGGGGAGAAAGCGCGTCAGGCTATCTCAATTTTCGTGATACGAGATGTTTTGTTTCTCGCGTTCCACATATCTAAAGAAGACGCTCCTTGGACGGTATAGCTGCAAAATCCAGTAATAAGATTTTTCCGCGCCATTGAACGTACAGCCCGATACGCGTTTTGCAATTTTACGTTCGCGAGATCCGTGACGCGCGTCCGGAATCGGTAAACTACGCGGGCTAACGGGGACTACGAAAGCAACCACGGATATCGGGCCTACAATCCCGATTTTTTTCTCCCCCCCCCCCCCCTGCTCGTCCGTGGAATTCCTCCGAAAATATTTCGTGGTGTTCCGTTAACGAGACAATATAAATCCGCGGGCATGGACATTTATTAACACTCGAGAAATCACGCGGGGATTATTTCTCACTCGCGTGAGTAATCCCGGACAGCTTCCATAAACACTCGCGAGCGAAGGTCGACAATATTATTTCAATCGAATCATCGCGAGAAGGCGAAGGACCCGCGAGAGGTACTCACGTTTACGCGCTGGAAAACTACGTTTGCTCCGGGTGTTGTTCACCGTTAGAACACGGAGAGAATTATCTCTTAAAAATTACCCTGAAAATTGTGGTAATTGTGAGACAACGTGAACCTCGAAGAATTTCACTATACTTTTAACAAAATTCACTAAAATTTTAATAAAATTTGACCAAGTTTTAGTAAATTTGGTTAAAAGTATAGTAAAATTTAGCTAAATTTGATTATAATGTTAGTAAATTTTGTCGAAAGTATAGTAAAATTCTTCGAGGTTCACGTCTCACAATTACCACGATTTTCAGGGTAATTTTTAAGAGAAAATTCTCTCCGTGAAGAAGTCGTAAACGCAAGGAATATGGACCGAGGTTGGATCCTCGGTCCGGAGAAATTACGTCGATCGCAAATGACAACGACCGCGGTGCATATCTCCGAGATTATGGAGGCACTAAAAATATATAATATTTGACGAGCCTCTTTAGCCGGTGCTCGTGACGAGCTCATCCATATTCACAGTTACATTCGTATTCCATTACGTGTCCGATACACGGCTGGTATATGCGAGCGTCAATTTGTTACAGGAATTTTTTCTTATTATTTGGATGCCGAGTATGTCATGAAAGTATCCCTTGATAAATAGTACATACGAGTAATCGAAGAACCAACGATTTATTTTATACTAATTTGACTAGCGTTACATTAATCTCGTAAACGGAATGCTGCTTTTCTCTAATGTGTAAAGCGAAGAGTTAAAATCAACCGCGATTGAATAAATTTTCCTAGGAACCTAAACGGACCGAGATCATAATAATAACTGATTTTGCGTATTAACTAAGTAATTAATTTCGTATTTTTTGCATTAACTTAGACGTTTATAACTATTAAATAGGATACGTACCTCTTATAGTTTTAATTGATTTCAAGTTTTTTTTTAAATCTGAAAGAAAGTTTCGAAAAGATTTCTCCACTTTTTGGTTTTATATTATTATTTTATAATTGTTTTTTTTCTAAAACTTTTAGACACAATTTCTACGTCGCTGCCGTATAACCGCCGTAAACTGAGAAACGAGGATTTAATTAGCGTTTTATTAACTCGTTATCTTTGGTCTCCGCTTTTTCAGAAGGAGTCGCCTTGGGACGTGGAGCTGCATCTGGCAGCGGCACGTGGGGATGCCAAACGTCTTCGTATTTTATTGGATTCCGGACGCGTGCACGTTGATTGCAAGGACAAGGTCAGTACCGTATAATACCCTGAATTTCCGAGGTACAGGATCTCGTGAACGCCTCTTGGACACGATTTCCCGAGAAAGCTTCGCGACAATCGAAATACGACGCTTCCCGCGAGAATTTTTCGAATTTATCCCCGAAAGAATTTTAGTATAATTTCAGTCGCCAGATTATTTTAATTGTTATAAAATAATTTGGTTAAATTGTACGACGTTTTAAATGAAATTCAATGAAATCGTACGAAGCGTCTGTCCCGCGATTTTGAATTCTGAGAGAAAATTCTCTCCGTGCGTTTTAAAGTAAAAAGGAAATTGGAAGAAAGTCGCTCGCTCCGCGCGAAGGTGATGATATCATAATAAATGCCTTCCTGGGAACGCAACGTCTAGAATTGAACACACGTCGATTTTATCAGAATCGGTTCATCAAGCTCGGAGATAATACGATCGCCCGAGATTGCCGGCGGAAATCTATTAAGCACGAACTCGCGTTCCCGCTTGCACTGGTCTCTCTCTTTCTCTCTCTCGCTGATAGATCGGCGATATCGCGGCAAAAGCGCGATTTACCGGCGCGATTTTCTCTCCTGCCTGGACTCATTATGCAAACGACGGTTGAGGCGCGAGCGTTAACGTTACGCTCCTCTCGGCGCGTCTCGAAAGTGGTTTATTAGATCAGCGCGGACACTAATCGTGCCACTTTTCGGCCCGGAGGCCGAACGCGGTTTTTTTTTTTTTTTTTACCGGCGTCATATTTCTTGCGAGCTCGTGGAATCGTGTCGGTGTCACGAGCCGAATCGAATCGCTATATATCTGTTCAGTCATCGTGGTTCAGTCACTTCCTGCCATTCGAAACACCGAATCCTTTGCAAAATATTATTCATTGTTTTTTTTTTCAACGACGGGAACGTATCTTTTCAATCTTTTGCGCAAAACTCTCTAATTAAATATCGTGGATGAGGATACGTTGACGTACAGTGACACCAAACCAATTGGAGTTCATTTTACGCCCCAAATTCACCAAATATTACACAAATCCTTGCGAGATTTTAAGATAAAATTGCAACGAATCTATATTTTTTGTTTTTACTTAAGTAATAATTGGTTTCGTGCTTTTGTGACAGTAATAAGAAAAAAAAGTTATTAATTTGACTAAATTTTCCAACTAAATTAAATTTTGTCTATTCAAGTATTTATATATTTCAATTAATTTGAAATTTTTGCATTTAAGTTAAATACACAAATTCTTGAACTGACAAAAAATTTTAATTCAGTTAGAAAGTTTTGTCAAATCACCGATATTTTTTTTCTCAGCGTACGTGCGTGTGCGTGCGCGCTAATTGCATTAGCCGGCTTAGGACTTTTAACGCGAATCTCTTAATAGCTCGCGGGAGAAGATCGATTAGAAAATATAGCCCGGCATACATTCGCCGGCGGTAAGCGTTCATCGAGAAAGTTTCGTGTCTAATTGAATCGTCGGAGCGTACTTTTGCAAACGAGGTCGGTTTTCTTCCAGGACGGCACGACACCTTTGATATTAGCCGCCGCCGGTGGCCACATCGACGCCGTGACCGAGCTGTTGCACCAGGGGGCGGATCCCAATGCCAAAAGGCTGGTAAGTTCCTGACCTTACGTCAAAGATCGAGCGATCTGCGAATGAATGATGTCCCTTGTGAAATGAATGAGAATACCGGCCTTCATGGTGGTAATAGATAAGGCACGTGCGCGCCACGTTTGTTAACACTCTCTGTGATCTCGTCCCTTTTTTCTCGCGAACTTTTTTCCCTTTGAAACTACTGTTTCAAAGGAAAAGTACTGTTTAATTAAATAATTTTTTAATGAATGACATACGATTGCTTTCTAGAGACGTTAAAGTATATGTAAAAGTGATTGGAGAATTTTTTTATATCTGTAAAAATGAAATTCAGTTCAGAAATGTCGAGGCTCAACGTGCACTGAAAAAAAAAACAAGTTGATAATAATAATCAAATCTACAGATGATAATTACTAAATTGGTTTGGTTAATTGTAAATAACTTCACAATTAAATGTTCGGTTAATACATATAACTAAATATTTAATAATATTTACTAATAATATAAATAATTGTTTTAAAATATTTAATGATATTTAGTAACCGTTTAGTGTTTGATTGGTTATTACTACTATTACGTTTGATTATTCAAATAATTATTTGCGTATTACAAGGAAACGAAAAGATAACCTCTGCTCCTATTTATTTGTTGGCGAGAAATATCGTTTGTAGAAGATGTTTTTAATATTTTTCGGTTTGCTCGTAAATTGAACTGAAAATTGTTATCAAATGATTTATCTACGCACAATTTATCTCGTACTACCAACAAGATCGTGTATAGGATAGTCGTTGTTGAGATAAAAACGATATTTTGAGAATTCTGTTGTCTTGTGTATTACGCAAACTTATCATTATCTGCGAAAATATCGTCAAGCATTCCGTCGAATAATACGTGTAATTCTGTTCTTTCTAATCGTCGTGAAGTGTCGATTATAATTGTAATCACGACCGTAAAACAGTTGTAACGATGTACGAATAATATGTTGATTACATGCTTTTATTTTACTTTTTATTTATATGCTACGGTTTCTTACGTTCAATCTTCGGAAAGAAAATGGAAGGATGTTTCATTACGCGTCTCCGGAATTACACGTTATTTATTCTCGTACACAAGCATTAACATTGATAGCCGCGATAAAACCGGTATCGAGTATTGCAGTATCGCGAGACCATCTGTCGATTGCAGTTTAATCGTCGCCGTAAAACAGATCTCAATTATTTAATTACGCTCGATTAAAGGATGGAACCGAGTATGCGGAATGTATCGTAGTAATTACTTCGTAGTATAATCGTTTCGTCGAATTCCCCGATCGATCTCGAAATGTTTTTTTTCCCGCAACAAAAATTACATCAACGTTTCCCGCGATGTTAAAAAAAAAATTTATTTTAAATATCCTGATAATATCAAGCTGACAACAATAATATTAATGTATGGCTCCTTATAATTAGAAAATTGTTTCTTGATATTTCCGTTAAAGAAAAATTAAAATTTCTAATTCTCTCGAATTGTTTTTTTTTCCTTTTCAAAGCGATTCCAATTTGACAATCTCGTCAGGAATCCTATCTTTGGATAGCATTCGTTCCGAGTACCGCAGCATCGAAATAGAATTTTTTAAACTTCCCGGAGCATCGTCTTGCAACGCGTTGTATCACTTTTAAACGCGCACATAAAAAAACCCGTCGTGTCACGTGGTGCACCAGGAAGCTGTCGGGCATTCCTCTTTTTTTTAAGCCACAAGAGGGATTTATCGTCCGGCCCACGCGTCTCTCTGATCTCCCTCGGTGTCTCGTGCCATCTAGAATTACGGTATTGTATGCAAATCGATGACGAGGATGTCGGAGTTGGAAGGGCCGACGTTACGCTGTACAACGCGGAAAGTAAAAGAGCAAAAGAATTCGGGGAGAGCGAAAGACTCGCGGAGTTTTATTATCTCTAATAATTTTTTTTTTTTAAATATGTTATACGAGAGATTCAGTTCATTTTTCTCGTGTCACGGAAAACCCGCAGCAACAGAGTATTTTGCAAACCACGACAGTTATTCAATTATATAAAGATTAAATTTATCTGAGTATTATATTAGTATTAAATTATTAATATTAAATTTGTATAAGAATTTGTATTAAAGTATTAAATTTCTTTACAAGCGTTGATTGATAAAGTATATCCGAAATAATTGCCAATATCCTTATTATGATCACTATTAGAAATATGAGAGAAAGAGATAAGAATGTGTAACGTCTCGAGCTGATCGTACGGTCTGCCTCGGTCTCCTTCGAGATTGAGCGTAAACGATGACGACGACGTCGCGTTCGGCGCAGAATTACGCAAACCCTCATTATAAACCCGTTAAACGCGTCACGCAATCGGCGGAACGGAGATCCAGGAACATTTTCACGAACTGGAAAACGCGATCCCCTTCAAATTAATACCCTCGGAATCCCGAGACCGTTACTTACCGGGGATAATTGTATCTCATTTCGATTTCCATATCAATTTATCGGTACGCGCGTTAGCAATCGGCTAATAAATCCTTCCCCCCTCTTCCCCGGCAGGCAAGCGTAACCCGCCGTATAAAGCGATAATTTTAAAGGAAACCTCGTGTGTTTCCTCCCTCAAATCTAGACGGGCCGTGCGCCCGTTGGAGAATTTTAACGCCGCGATCGATTTTGCACCGGTGACCCGGTGAGATGGAACCGTTTAACTCGTCGTAGCTGAATATAAATATCGCGAGAAACGAATTGCACGTGAGGAAAGACACGGGAAAGGAAGAGAGAGACACCGGGCGCGATATCTCAAGGTTGCATTGCGCATACCGCTTAGCTCGTGCCGTAACGTTCGTGCGTGCAGGTGATTCGCGTGTTTCTAATGCGCCTCTTAATAGCGGAGTGCCTGTGCGGAACACGCAACGTGGAAGTTCAGGAATTATCGCTGACACCGGTGTGTCTACGATCTATTTAAACGTGTTGTTCGTATACTTATCGCCGGGTATCATCGTAAATACGTAAGAAAATTGGCGCGCGCGTGTGTACGGCGGCGAAGTGTTTATGGAACGCTGGAGTGTGCGCACGAAATGGATTTTTTTTTTCATCTTAAATTTAGTTCTTGTTGAAGGCAAGTGTAATGGTACACTTTTATAATTTTTCTTATCTGTTTATCAGTATGGAGAAAGCAGCGGTCTGCTATGTCAATGTCAAATCGTGCGCTGAGAAAAGAAAAGCTGTTAATTTGACTAAATCTTTCAACTTGATTAAATTTCTTTGGTTCAAATATTTGTGCATTTAACTTAAATATATAAAATACTTGAACTTCAATTTAACAATTTATATGTTTGACTGAAATACATAAATAGTTGAATTGAAGAGATTTAATCTAGTTGAGAAATTTAGTCTAATTAACAACCTTTTTCTCAGCGTATAACTTTTACGAAGAAATTTATTGAACGGATTCTTGTTTAAGTTTTTTGAAAAGAAGTACTGGAAAGTAATATTTTATTGTTTCGAGAAATAATTTGTTAATATATGTTGTATATTAAGATTTATGATATTTTGTGAGATTAATTTTCCTATTTTTATGGATAAGAATATTTAATTACGATTGCAGAATGTAAATCTTTTTAACACATTCATAAATCCTTCCGCCATTTCGTCGTAATTTCCGACATTTATTAGTCCCGACTTTCAATGAAACATAAATCTCGCGTGCAATAAAAACTTAAGAGGGGAGATATTTCAGTAAATACGGTGTCGTCTAAAAATTCTATCTGCAATTATCGATCGTCTAAAAATGGACAACGCCGACGAGGGTGAATGACACCCGTCGGGTCATCCTAAGCCTCAGCATCCGATAAATTGTCTTACGTAGCGCTGCGTCGCTCTCGTCAATGGATGAACGTTAATTGCAGCGTTTACGCAACATTGATCTAGTTTATCTAAATGATCGAACCTCTCTGTTTGGCACACGAAGCGATCGCGTTTACGCTTATCGTGCAAGCCGGCCGTTTTCCGACTAATTAATTTAAAATCGGCGCCGCACCGCTCGCCAAACGAAAATAACTGACCTTTTGTTTGCCCTACTTGGGACTACCGATGTTCCAATCGGTGAGGTTTGCAGCCGTAAGCTGTAAAGTGCAGTACCGCTATGCACGCGCCGTGGCTGATTCAGCGGACGTCTCTCTGGGTTACGCTCAGATTTTCAACTCGTAGCTCTTCTTTCTCTCCTGCTCTCTTTTTTTTTCTCAATCAGTACATATATGTAAACAAGATGAAGTAAATTAATATATTTTTTAAATTAAATTAAGGTAAATGGCTTATAAAATTTATTTAATTATGTTAAAAATTCTCAAATTAATTTAAATTACATTAAAAAGCTAATCTTAGAAAGGATTATTTATATTAAAATTTAATGTCGTTATTTCTCAGGATTACTTAGAATAATTATAACAATATGGATTGTCAAATAAATTTTATATTTGCGTGAAATAAATCTATATGAAATACTAACAAGTATTGTTTTTTTATGTGGGAATTTTGTCTTTTACATAAATCATTTTTAACTTGAGGGAAAATTAATTGAGTTTATGTGCTTCAAAAATTTTTAGCTAAAAGTTAAAAATTAACTTATTTAAAATCAATTTAAAAGTTACTAACTTTCAACTGCTTAATTATTTACTACCCTAAACAATAAACATTAAATTGTTATTGACAGATATTTGATAAACGTTTTACGTTACTCGTAATAGGAAAATTCCACGAGAAAATAAAGAAGTAAGAAAATTTGTAAAGCTTCGCAGTTATTATGTTAAGATTATAGCTTCCTATGCATTTGCGAGTGGCATTTAAACCATTTTTCGTTTGCCCGTAGATTTTTCGTGCTTCCGGCAGGTGAAACGAATTCTTGTCTGAAAAACTCCCCCATATTTCCAGTTTTGAAATCCTGCTCGGACGTGAACCGCGATTGTAAATCTCGATAGCCTCCGACGGATTACGTGTCGGGCATTTGATCTCGTCGGGCTGGCCGAGATTTTTGCACGCGTGTTTCCTTGTGCATGATCGCGCCGGCCGGAGCGAAGGGAATCGCGACGGACGGCGGCCGGGTGCCACGCGTGACAGGTTGATCGGTCGCGCGTTATAGAATTTCTGCGGTTCGGTAATGGATAGGTGTATTCCCGGTTCCGTTCGCCACGCATCGCGGCATCGCCGTAACTCCACGGCGCGATGCGTCCGTTTCCAGACGGGGGGGAGCTACGCCGCTGCAGGTTCCGGAGAAACGAGGACGAGGTCCGCCAAATGGGGAAGAGCGGAAATTAAAGAAGAAAAGAAGGGAAAGCAAAATTGAAGGAAAAAAGGGGGAGAAAAGCGTAAAGTTTCCGGTCCCTTTCCCCCCCCCCCCCCCGCCTTTCCTCTTCTCTTCTTTTCCCCCGGAAATAAGTCGAGGGATTTATTTGCGCGCGTCGTATTCTCGCAAATTGAGATTTTTTTCGAGGATACGATCGGTCTCAGGGAAACGGCGGGATACGTAACGGGTAAAGCTACGGGTCTTCCGCCGCTCCCTCGACCGGGAGCTTTTACGGCAGTGAAAGTGCATTTTACTCGCATCGGGTCCCAGTGGCGGATTGCACGTTTTTAGTGGCGCGCCTCTAAGGCCTCACGTGCGAAGGAGAGACTCGAGATAAATCACGCGATTGAGAAGTCAGTGTGTATCACTGTCGAATGCGAAAGAATTGAATTTAAACTAATCGCCTCGAGTCGAATAACATCTCGTTATTTTTATAACTGCCACGTGTGTTGAAATTTATAATTTATTATATTTATTAGTTTATTTTTTTTACGATGCACATATGATTAAAAGGACAACTTTGTTTAATCGACACGTTTTTGTGATCGAATTGAATTGATTTTAAAATAAGCAGCACGCATATTAATGTATGCATCTGATAATCAGTTCGAGTCAGATGTAACATTTTTTGAGTTCAATATTGTTAATGATATATCGAGTAGAAAGAGTTGTGTTGATCTATAGAAATGATTAAAAATTGCTCAAACTTGATATGGTTCGATATTACAAATTTAATTGTGTACATACATTAAAAATAAAATAAGGAATTTGTAATGAAATGAAATATAGAGAACGTGTGAAAACAGGGCTCGGTTGCACACAGTTTATGCCATTCCTTTGCGCCAAGACATTTAGATAACAAAGCGGTCTTATAATAGATCTCATTACAATTCCGTTGGCGTATATGTCACTCTCGAAAGGATTTGCAAAGATTTCTTTGAGGGAATGTACTTTGCAACATGGGAAATAAAGAATTTGAAAGTGTAATTTATACACGTCCAAGAGTATCGTGTTCTTTTAAATGTTCTTTTAAAAAGTTCTGCAATCACTTTTTCACATGTTGTACCCTAGTAGCAAAATACATTGGCAGTATATTGGCTAAATATTGGTTATATTGGAAATGCATTGGCCAATGTTTTTCCCAATGTTTCCCAATGTAACACCAATATTGATCATAAAATATTGGCTCCAAATTAGAATGCAATTAATGTCTAATATAAAAAATCGATTGGTTCAGTATTGACTCAATGCTGAACCAATATTGAATCAATATTTCTGCTTAGACAAATTGGCCAAATAAGACGAAGCGTCCACTTGACAATATTGGACCAATATTGGGAATATTGTCTTTATATTACTTTCCAATATTGCGCCGATGTTTTTTTTTTTTTGCTACTAGTCTCGGGAAGAGAATGGTTTTCTTTCCTAGATTCCAGTTCGGCAATTTGTTATAACGTTTCATTCCAACTCCTGAGTCTTTCGATTCCCACTCATACACGACTCTTACGGGCGCGGATATGCGATCGAAATCGGCCGACACTCCAGGAGGATTTATCTTCACACGTGAAAGCGTAACGCTGGATTCTAATTGCCTTTCGTCGTAGAGACTGGAGACCCGGTATCTCGTGAAGACTAAACCAGTCGAGCCGGGGGAATCGCGATCGACGAAAGTCTCGAAGATTTATGCGACACGAGCACGACCGCGTGCTTATTCCGGGCGGCGGATAGTAACCGTCACGCTTTAACGCGTTAGACATTATCTGTAATCGGGTGAAGGACGTGGTGTCGTAAAACGTCGCTTCGTACGGATCGATGGCTCGCGGATGTTTTCAAGTTTTCAACACTTTTGTATACTTGATATGGGGTTTATTAATAATCGCAATAATGTTTCGAGGACACCGGCGAGATGATCTTTGACATTTTACATCGGATTTATTGCCCATCGATGCTGTGCAACAAAAAAATGATAAATCTTCTACTTTTACAAGAGAGTTGTACAATTTTGTAAAAATTGAAAAGTATAAAAAATATTAATTAGCTACAAATGTCTTTATTCGTGCGTAAGTAGGAAAATTTCTAACTCGCGTACTACCTCGCAACACCTTTCGTCAGAGGAGATACGAGATTTGGCATTTGCTCGAAATATCAAGGCCGCTTTGGCGACCGGTTCTCCCGCTAAGGTTTACCGTTAAGCATGACATATCGTAGCTTCCCGTGTTATACGGACGGACACGCGTATATACAGGTGCAAGCGATGGAAGAAAGTTGGGCATACCTCACCGTAAGAGCCGTAAAAAGAAGCTTATACGCCCGAATGCGCGTCGTGCACCGAAGGAAATCGACGTTTCTCTTTCACGTCGGCTAATAAAATCCCTATTCGATATTATTATTATTAACGATTGTACGTATACGTCGATGTTAGGTCGACTCGAATATCGTTTGAATATAAATTATGGGTGGGTCACGGGAGAGATGCACGTCACATTTGCATATCGTTAACTGGTAACTGACGTCACGTCGAATTTGCCGTGCAATTCAACGCACGTGCCGAGGCATCGTGATGCATCTTTCATGATGAAATTACGACGAAATTATTACTTTCGATGTATGCATAAATATTTTAGAACGTCGCGGAGATACAAGTTGCCTTTTTTTTTTTAACTGCATTTCAGAGGAAGAGAAATTGTTGGTCACATTTTCTATTTCTGTTTTCAATGCAGACATTTCTATTTTTTTTGCGTGGGACGATGTAGGAAGCGGGATTTTGTTCCCTCTCGGAGATTAAACTGTACATCATCTCTCACCGTGGTTATATATCTCTACATCCTGTACAGAAACTGTTACGCTCTATCGCGAGAAGTTTCTAGCCGATATTTCACCTTAAACTTCGCTGATGTGTAAACGATTCTCTTATCTCGAACATCTCGATCTTCAAGAAAGAGAAGAACATTCAAGCCGTGTATTTCCTTAAAAAGATAAATTGTCACTTTTTTTTAAAGAAGAAATTATTGCAGGAAAGTCTTTTCGCCTATTTTGTGTTTATATGAACAATTACATGAATTCTGCAAAATTATATGTTCACATAAATCCTTAAGATAATTTGTACCAGAAATTTTTCGAGATGTTCGCGATCCAAAAATGGATCAGTTGCATATTATTACGTTTATTCAATATGGTGTGTGGTCGCACGCTTATAATAACATTTTTACGTTCGCAGACCGGGACAACGGCTTTGTTCTTCGCCGCCCAGGGCGGATACATGGACATCGCGGGTCTGCTTCTGGAGCACGGCGCGATCGTGGATTCGTGCAGCATAGTAAGTAGAGAGGCGGCGAGGGAAGAAAGAGCTTTTATCGCTCGCGCGCGGCCGTGTGTGTGTAATCTGATCTCTCGCGCTGCTCTTTAACGCTAACGTGTCCCACGTGGATTTCAGGACGGCGGCACGCCGCTCTTCGTCGCGTGCCAGTACGGTCATCTGGACGTCGTGGAGGGCTTAATAGAGAGAGGCGCCAGTCCGAACGCTCATATGAAGGTGAGAAGACCTCGCTCGTATCTCAAGGCGGGACTCTCCGC
The DNA here is from genome assembly GCF_013373865.1 of Monomorium pharaonis. NCBI lineage: Eukaryota > Metazoa > Arthropoda > Insecta > Hymenoptera > Formicidae > Monomorium > Monomorium pharaonis. The sequence goes on along the minus strand of NC_050473.1, from coordinate 18,205,372 downwards.
CGAATCCTCCAATTATAACTCTGACTGAAGGGAGTTTGGATACTTGGCTCTATGATTATAAACGCCACCGAGATTATTTGGTTTGATTATTCCGTTAAATATAAATCCTCAGTGAGGAGGCATCATCGTTTGAAAGTTAAGAAAAAGGCTATTTTTTTATATGAATCTTTTTTGGAAAACTTTGCAGACGATTCGCTTTATTTATAATTTTTGCAATAAAAAATCTAAACACTCAATAATTAGACACACAAGTGAACGAAATTAATAATTTACAAGATGTTTGGTTGTCGTTTAAATTAGCGAAATTAAAATTTTCTTTTCACTTTATTTTTTTTTTCTATAATGCTGTTTTATTTCTTAAACTATTTGATTTTTGTGATAATTTTGTAAATTTTTATGCATCTTACAATTATTGAAAAAATAATTTGTTTTTTTTTAAAGTTTAATATAATAATCAAACATTTAGATTAATTCACTTTTTTTGTTTCTGATCACTGATCTAGATTTTATAGGCCTCATAGTACGTACGACAATTTACATAAAAGTCACATAAAAATAGTCTTTTTTTCCTCGCGAAAGATAATGTGTTTCACATAAATAAGATTAAATTACTATCAAAGCAATTCAATACGCCTTAGTCGGATACATTGCTGCTCGATGTACTTAATACAACAGCATGATAATATTAGTGCCCATGAGAATGTTAAGAAATGATTACTTGTTAGGACGGTGCCACGGCGTTGTTTATTGCTGCCCAGAACGGCCATTTGCGAATTCTGGAGGTCCTCCTGGAACACGGTGCGAAAACGGACGCGGTGAGAACGGACGGCGCCACGCCGTTGTGGATCGCGTCGCAGATGGGACACGACCACATCGTCAGAAGGTTGCTAAGAGCCGGCGCGAAGGTCGACGCTACGAGACACGTAAGTGTTTACCGCATAAAGATCGCGTGTCGCGCATAATTGCCGAAAGTGAAATTCTCCTTATTGTGCCATGCTCGCGGATTGTCATTGCGTACAATCTTCCGCAGGATGGTGCAACCCCACTCTTCAAAGCCGCCCACAAAGGTCACACTGCCGTCATCGGCGAGCTGCTGAAGTACCGTCCTTCGCTCGGCGTGCTCCCGGTAAGCGAGAGAAAGAAGAAAAAGAATCGCCGAGACAATTCTGTGAAAGCGTTCGTCTACCGACGAAATGGCCTACAAATTCATGTTATACATAATCTTAAACTAATTTTAATATTTACATATACATATAATTCTACGTATGTAACTACGTATGTAATTATGCGCAAGTAATTATTGAACTCCTTTTTACGATTGCAGAACGGCGAAAGTGCACTGCATGCGGCTGCCTTGACGGGGCACATGACGGTAGCGAGGCAGCTTGTGGGAGCGGGGGCTGATCCTTTGCTCGTAAATCAGGAGGGCATCACACCCCTTCAACTGGCCGTCCGACACTCGCAGACGCAGGTCGCCAATTACCTGAGGGACAAAGTGAGAGTGCGAACCGCGTCCTGTTAGCAATACTTCCTGTGTCCCGATGCTACTATATCGAGAATCTCGAGATACTGTTCGACAAGTTTATTAAAGATTGCAGTTTTTTTAAGGAGGATAGAAGGATACAGCGTACGCAATGTCCTGAAAAAAAGTAGTCTGGCTTTGAAGTCGATAAAAATTTTATTACTGATAAAATATTGTTATAATGAAAAGTTATTTTATCATTTTATAGATATATTATTAAAAAATGTTACTATATAAAATATATTTATATAAAGAATGTATAATATATACATATATACATATATCTTTTTAATACTGATAAAACCCTTATCGACGCTGGAAATAAAATTAAACTTTCTTTTTCGTTACTTTGTATGACATGAGTGATATTAATGATCGCACTAGCACACGCTAAAGACAAATTTAATTCTATGCAAATTAACATTAGCGAATACGCTAACGAGCATAAGTAAGGCAATTATGTTAATAGAGATTGTGAGTGGGAATTCGTCTTCATAAAAGTGATTGGGTCTGCTTGTTTATATCGTTCTTTTTTTCCAAAGCCAGTTTTATTTTAAGTACAGAAGGTAATAAAAAGCGCGATTAAAACATGCAGACTCATTGTAATATGTAGTGTACATAATCACGATACCATTCCATTTCTGTTGTAAATTTCAGTAAAGATATTTTGCTGCAGTTTTCTATTAAGACGTATAAAATGATGCCAGAATGTTGCAAACGTTAAAAAAATTATGTATTTCTGTTGTATTCCACAGTATAAACTATAATACATAAATTTTATAAACCTAACTTATTAACAGTAATTTCAAATACTTACATGCAATGGAAATCCAATGTACATCAGCCTACTTATAGAATAATTATACTGAGCACAGGATAAATTATTGAAACGAGAATTTACTGAAATTGGTGAGCTTACAAGAATGATTTGCTTTGAGACACATGTAATTTTCTTATTGCATAAGTGCAATCTTTTATCTATTTTACTCGTAAGGTATGTGTATGACGATAAAATTGTAACGTTTGTTCAGAACATTTTATTATAATTATTATAAACGCAAATCGGATAATTTTCTTTAAAAAAATTATAACTAATCGCATATGAAATGTGTGTGTATATATATATTACGCGTCTTAAGTTATCAAAAAATAAATTTCTGTCCAAGTTAAAATACACACAGTGATACCTTAAACATTTTACATAATATTTCAATATTTTGTAATAGTTTTAGTTCTGTAAAAATAAATAAATACTCCTGTCTTCCTAACAACACAGTTCATTAGGTGTAGTTATCGTATTATTAACGAAGAGGTTCACAAAATTTATGATAAATTAATGATAAAACGCTTTACAAGGAAGCAGATGATTCCTCATAATATAAAAATATGTTTTTTTAATAAAATATATTTTATTATATGAAATAAATTTGATTATTATTCGTTCGTGAGATATATTTTGTGCACATATTTTATGTGCACATATAACTATCACTGAACTAATATTGTTTGTATTTCTCTCTAATATTTATCATTAATTTTCTTTTATTATATAACTAATCTATCAAGAGACACGGTAGTGGCTCGCGCCAAGTGAAAGCGCAGCGCGAGCCCGACCGTGCTCTTTACGCGAGTACGCGCGACTTGCGAGCACCCGAGATTATCGGATCTCAGAAAAACGGCTAAACCGATCGAGTTCTAAGTAGGCTCAATCGAAAGCTTGGGGTCGATTTATATTAGAAAACTATTTTTATTTTTCCTCTACATGTCCTATGAATGGAGATATCGCGACGCAAAATCCGAAAAGCCAAAATTTCATTTTAAGATACGTCGTCGTCATCGTCAACCTTGTAGGTGCTTGTAGGTAAAGACCTATAATCAAAGGCTGCGTTCCGTTTCAACGCATGATGCGCATAATGCATTGTTCATCCTTGTTTAACGTTTGACAAACAACAAGGATGAACGATGCATCATGCGTATCATGCGTGAAACGGAACGTACCCAAAGATGCGCCACCATGACTGCCATCCACCATCTTGTACCCATACGGAGACTGGATGGGGGCTGGGGCCGGTGGCTGGGGTCTGGAGTAGTGGAGATAGTAAACTATGTGAGCCTGCTTCAAGTTGTACGCAGCCATATAACAGATGCAAATTTAATTTTTCTTGTTCTTTCTGAGTGTATCGTCAAAATATAGTGACCCTCAAGAGTGCAGAGATTGAATTACCTTATAATTTCTGACACATATTCCTTTAACCTATTGTAAGTTTAAAAAATTTATTTTTCTTTAATTACGGGAACGTGGTTACTTTCACCAGGAAGATCGAGGATGGACTTTTCTTTAGGATCTAGGCCGGTTCGAGAAATCAACTGGTTTCTTTAGTAACAAGGTAAGTATATTTACTAGAGTTATACACTAGGTTGCCTGAGCGAATATCACCGGATAGGCACGAGAGGTAAGTCTAATGTAAGTGTTCTTTTCAGGTTCCAGGCTCCGACTGACTTGCTCCGGATCCGCATCTTCCTTGGAGCCGGGAGTTGACAGCCGGAAGATACTTCTAACGCCATCTGTGACGCCATCTACCTCCGTTTTGGCCTCGCACGCCACCTATTCCACGCCGCCATCTTAGATATACTGGGTGAGTATATCATAGACTAGTGACATTTATTCTTCTCTTACATATACTGGGTGAGTAAGAACTAGTGACATTAACTTTCAGTCTTACACTATACTGCTCAACACAGAGCACTCTCCCCTTTTCCTTGCCTAGCGTGGGTACGCAATGGCGGATAAACCATGTGACTTAAGTGACCAATCAAAATTGTGTTCGCCATTGGCGAATCTTTGATTATAGGTCTTTACTTGTTGGTATCTCTGCGGGTAGTGCGAGTGCCGAAAATGAGGGACGAAAATCCATTTCGCGAATCTGCTACGTGTGGCGTTCGCATCGTCACTAGCACCGTATATGGCAAATGTATAAGTCACATGGGTCGTCAGTCGCACGTGGTCCGTGGTCGTTCGCTCGTGCCATGTAGGTGCTTCCGCGACCTACATATCATTAAGTCGGGTTGCCTATCAGGAGGCGCATACTTTACCGGTAAGGTAATACCGGCAGAATAAGATTAAATCGCAAGTCTAGCGGGGAATGAGACAAAAGAAATTGAATTTTATAACTTGTTGTTATAGTGTAAAATTCAATAATATAATATGGAATATATATTTAAATAATAATATCTAAACTAATCTAATAAAATTTGATAAATATATTTGAACAAAAAATATTTTTTATCTTGAAACGCTAATGTTTGACATGTAACCAATTTCTTCTAAGTGTAAAACAATTTTACATTTTTACAATATTTTATAGGTGACATCCATTTAAACAACATGTACCCAACAAAATTACCTTTTTAAAAAAAGTAAAAAAAAGGCGCCAAGTGTTTGGTTTTTCCTTTAAGCAAAAAAATTATTGGATGGTTTAACCCAGTGCTCGGAATTAGTTGCACATTTTGCCTCGATTTTTGAGGCACCGCCTGCTATGCCCCCACTACCGCTGTAGGCTCGACGGCCGAGCCGCCGATCGCGCGCTTGGCCTTGTGTCTCAGGAGCGTTCTACGATAGATATGCCTGGTCCATTCGCGTGATTAAAAAATTCTCTTGCGCTGTGAATAATTTTTTTATTTTTACAGACAATTAAAGTTATTAATATTATTTTTCCTCCTGGGTGATGTGGAAAGCTACTGACAAAATTGCAATTATTACATTGTGTTATATTATGCTCATTATATGTATATACAAATATGTTTATAAACGTAAAAATAATATTAATAACTTTAATTGTCTGTAAAAATAAAAAAATTATTTACAGCGCAAGAAAATTTTTTAATCACGCGAATGGACCAGGCATATCTATCGTAGAACGCTCCTGAGACACAAGGCCACGCGCGCGATCGGCGGCTCGGCCGTCGAGCCTACAGCGGTAGTGGGGGCATAGCAGGCGGTGCCTCAGGAATTGAGGCGAAATGTGCAACTAATTCCGAGCATTGGTTTAACCTAAGTAATATAAGAAAAAAATAACAAATTTAAGATAAAACTTTTAATCAAATTCGACCTAAGTGGTAATACTTTTGGATGGTTCAACCTAAGTATTATATACTAAGTGTGTCAAATTCAACCTAAGTAATATATATTTCTGAAATTTTTAAAATTTATACTCACACATACAAATTAACTTCTCTACAAAAATAGTGATATCTAAATATTTTGCGCCAATTATAAGAACAAATATTTTTATAGAAACTAAAACATTATTACTATTCTTTAGCTAGTTTTTATAATACAAAACACTTTTTTAGATTTATACTATAAAATGAGAGTATTAATTTGATTGTTTTAAGTTGGATTGTTTTAAGTTTGTCTTTAGATACAATTTCGTTAATTACGAAGTATTTTAACGATAAACTTAAGGAGATTTTTCAATATAAGATTAAAATGTTACGTCCGGCCGAGATTTCGAGCCGGCCGTCACGATCCAGGCGAGGATCGCGCCTTGCAACGACGCGTTGCCACGACAACGCGTACGCCGGCTAATTCACGCGGTCACGGTACCTGCCCGTACATACCGGGCCGAGCAATCACGCGCTGCTACCGTGCGGGCCGGTAGAGTGGCCACTCTATATCGTCGTGAAGGTCGGGGATACTCGAGATCAACTTTGAGAATGTATCCCGTTGATGAATCAGCAGCGATCGCATTTGTAATCGCAAATTGCAATGTAAAAATTCGAGACTTCGATCCATTGAAATTTCCCATATGGCAGCGGCTGACACATCGCTTAACCATACAAATTATTAACGTCAAAATACATAAGATATGAGGGTGGTTTCGATGGGTCGTACGTCTGCATGTATTTGTTGTTAGCCTGTGCATATCTGCCTGAACATTGACTGAGACTGCCGCGTATACCGCGTTCGATGAACATTACCATGTCAATGTCAGTAAGCAGTTCGAAAGTAATTTTTGTATATTTTAACATAGCGTCCCACGTGTATCCGGGGAGAGTGTAATAATGTGCTGGATCGAGACCGTAACTTTCTAAGCATTTATCGCGAAAATTTTCAAAAATGTCAGCTAATAATAACACATCCGTTTTCAAATATAGACATTCTTCCAGACATTCTCGGCGTGCATGTAATCGCTCTCGGCGTAATACCGTATCAGAGGTCAGGGAACTGAAAAATGATTCACGCGACAGTAAACACGTGTCCTGCAGCTTGTTCACGCAGTCAACGTACTCATACGGAAATACACCTTTTTGTGTCAATAAATCGAAATCCTCGTCAGATAAGTGTAAAAATTCGGAACGTACAATTTTTAATTTTTCATTGCCTAGAAATGATGTCAATTTTTCGAGACTAGTATTTAAAAATTTATATGAATTTATGAACCGTAGTTTTATGTAATTGTGTGAATATAATTTATCGGCTGTGTCTACGACATTTTGTAAAAGAAATGTACTTTTCTTTCGTGATGGGAAGTACGTCGGTTTTCCCTTTGAACGCTGTGGCTATGTCCTTAATAATGAAATGCGAATCGTATCCAGATAAGTTATGAAAAATAATTGGCATGTATGATGCATTTCGATAATTTAAATTACAAAGAGAATGTGCAGGACCGCGGTAACGACCAATCAAATGACAATGATCGCGCACCCGCGTATCATCCGACGCGAATGGCTTATCGCAGATATGACACCGCGTCGCGCTACGGTATGCCTCCAATTGTTCCTCCGATAACGTTTCCATGGGGATATTAGATGATAAACGAGTCTTAACATTATACGCTAATTCTTCAAGATGTTTAGTGAATCACGCGACGCAATCTTTATCGCGACGAAACCGGTATGTGGATAACGTGTCGTCGTATGAGCATCGCACGTAATACCCGATGCTGAATACCTCATGTTGTTGATATGTGTACGACGCTTGCTCTGTATCATGTTGCGTCTTCCGCAGCACACACTCGAGGTCCGCGTAGACAGACGATAAAGGGCACTCGTTCCTTGTGGTTTATATTTCGGAAATTCAACCACTTGTCGTTTTCGGCAGGCAATGTGATAGCGCAGTCGTTCATCTTCTGACAGTCTACAGCGCGTGATTGCAACCTCTCGCATGATGAAAAATAGTGCAAGCACCTGTAAAAATAATTTTAAAAAATTTTAATTATTTATTTTGCTAGATCATAAAACTATTTTTTACATGAGAATATAGTATACATACCGATCGCAAATGTATTTCTTGTGCTCCTTTTTACTCAGTTGAGAGCTGACGAGGCGGGACAGATTTTTTATCCAGACAAAGTGGCCTACGCTGTCTTCGCGCGGATTTTGCATGTATAATAAATTGACATGCTTTTCTTTCTTATCAGTGGAGAACCGCAGCGGAAGAATCTTTAGCATTGCCATTTCCTTTTTCATCCCGTTGATCGATATATTGTTAAGACTCAAATTTTCCAATATCCTTTACTGTAACGGAAAACACAATATCATCAAACTTTAGGACTGTTGCATAATGCAGATATGACGATTCCAATCCTGTATTTCTTTCAGCAGGACCAGTAGAGCGGCGACCACTGACCACGCGAAGCATTGTCTTTTGATTGCACGTTGATTATCGTTTTTTTCAGCATAATAGGTCGTGGTAATGTGAAACGACATCCCGCACGCATAGGATTATACTTATTTATATTAATAGTTAAATTTAGTATACGTGATAACGCCCACCCACTATCACGTTCTTGAAATTCATCGAGCAACGCTAACGTAGGCTCGATAACGTACCGCTTGTACCACTCATTCAAGTCCGATGTTCTAAAAAGATCGCTGTTTCTCGTGGTAATGCTCTTATTAGCACGTTTATCCCCCGCTGCAAATTCGCCATTGAACGCGGTATTCACTTTTACACTACCATGTTTGTCTATTGTCTCCCGCACTCGCTCAAGCACAATGTCTTTAATATCTTCTAAAAAATGACGAGGTTCAATGTGACGCACATTAATCACTGCACCGGTTAAGATACGATTCTCAAATGCAGTATCTATTGCACGCCACTCAAGTCTCGCGTTATCACTATTATCACTAGTGCTCGCATAGTTACTACCAACGTGTATAAAACGTCTTTCCAATCGCGTTTTTTCACTCGCGAGTCGAGCGATTCTTGTCACCATAGATTGTCTCTGTCCTATGGCAAGCCGAGGACGCTTGGCACAATTCTTCGAATTCTTCGAACGCTCCTCACATGAATGCAACCATGTAAAGAATTCACTCAATGTAGCTTCCGTTTGCTTCTTCTAAGAGTTCGCATTCCACTTTCTCAAAGTTCTCCATTTGAGAAAAAAAAACTACTTATTTATACATTAAAATATTAAATCACACTTGAAATAATATTTGCTATTGCACACAGACTTTCGGATAAACAGACTTGAAAACGTCTAATGCTACCGCCACATTATGCGCGTATTCGCGATTCGTACGATTCGTAATTCGTAATTGGCGATTTATCTGACGTTCATGAATAGTGTGGAGAAAAAATTTCGTTGAAAAATTCATCATGCGCGATTCGTCATTTGCACTGATTCGCTGGTCGAATGGTCAGATAAATCGCGATTTATGAATTACGAATCGCGAATTCGCGCATAGTGTAGCGCTAGCATTAGAGATGCTCTAAGAGTTTTACCTATATACCAGGTCTGTAACTTTAAAATGCGGGTTTTTTTCTAAGAGCACAAAACCTATATATGCTGGTGTCATAACCAATATGTCATTTTGTAGCTATGATAGTTAGCTTCAAAACGCCATATTTGTTTAAACGTTTAAGTGTTAGTAGCATTTTTTTTCGGTGGTAAACATGTCGAGTTTTGAGCCGAACAAAGAGCATTTGCGGCACGTGCTGATTTTCTTATTCAATCAGAAGAAAAAAGCAGCGGAAGCACTTCGAATACTTGTGGAAACATACGGTGCACATACTCTATCTGTCAATACTTGCGAACGGTGGTTTAAACGATTCAGAAGTGGTGATTTTGATGTCAGTGACAAAGAACGTGAAAATCGACCGAAAAAGTTTGAAGACACCAAATTGCAAGCTGAAACCTGGCGAAACAGTTAATACTGATCGCTACCGACAACAAATGATCAATTTGAATTATGCGTTGGTCGAAAAACGACCAGAATGGGCTCAAAGGCATGGGAAGGTGATTTTGCTGCATGACAACGCACCCAGTCACACAGCAAAACCGGTTAAAAACACTCTGGCAGCACTTGAATGGAAAATATTATCTCACCCGCCGTACTCACCAGACCTTGCTCTTTCCGACTATCACCTGTTTTCCATGGGACACTCACTTGCCGAGCAGCATTTCCATTCTTATGAAAACGTTCAAAAATGGCTCGACGACTGGTTTGGCTCGCGCAACTTTCAGTTCTTTTGGAATGGCATCCATAATTTGCCTACTAGATGGCAAAAATGTGTAGAAAACGAGGGCCGATATTTTGAATAAAATATTTTTTTCCATTTTGTCTAAATTATTGCGTATTTTTATTGAAAAAACCCGCATTTTAAAGTTACAGACCTGGTATACTTATTTGTAAAGTCACGTGACTTTTGAAAAGAATTTTAGAAGAAGGGAAAGCTAAGATTTAACAGGTTGCGACACGTTCAATTAAAAGAAATTTTCAGATATAATATTAAACGCATACTACAGTATCCGAATGTTATATTTTTATTTTTTAATCTAATGTATATTTTTAATGTTTATAAAATCTAGCAGCCTGATATCGGCGCTCGCTAGCAGCCAAGATAAGGGCGCTGCTTATACGATTAGTGTAGCGGGAGAGAGATAGAGAGCAAACCGTAACTGGGGTGGAATATACGTAATATAATTTTTATTATTTAATTATTTAAAATTTAAATTAGAATACATATGCATATGTAATCTAACTCAAATTATAAATAATTAAATAAAAATTACATTACATATATGAAATAATAAAGTCTCTTTATCTGAGCGACGGTGGTGGTGAGCACAAAGGACTTTCAAAAACATGTTGAGACAAGTTTTTCATTTGTTAGAAAAACAATAAACAAAAGAGTAATAAATTATTTGATAATCCTCCTTTCGCGATAGATTAATTTCCCCGATTAATACTCCCCCTCTATTAATTACCCTCTCCTCCTCGATTAAATCCCCTCTCCCCCTCAATTAATTACCCTCCCCTCCCCTCCCCTTATCCCCTCTCCAACTTGAGTCAGAACTCTCATAGCCCTACTACTCATTATGCCACCATTTATCGTCTTTTTCTCTGTGACTTTTAGCAAAAGTTATCTTTTTGCAATATTTCGTTTAGACACATGTGGTTTTTTCTTAGCAATGCGACCATTGAGTTTTGCATCACACAGTCTTCTTTTTATAGTTGATGTTGATAGTTTAATATTATATTGACTGGATATCATCTCTTTCAAGCGTGGCACACTCAAGAAATGTTCCTTTTTAACTTGTAATATAATTTCTCGGTCAAAGCGTGCAGAAGTTTTTCGAGACCTTCCTCGATTTTCAGGTGTTGGTTTTGTTTGTTTCGCTTTCTTAATTGCATTCTGAACGCGTTTTCGAGAAACATTTAACTGTTTTGCAATCTTATTCATTGTTGAACCATTTTTCCACATTTGAAATATTTGTTCGCGTTCATCATTACTTGTATGCTTTGCTCTTCCCATCTAAAAGTACGAATATATTTTAAATAAATGAATAATATATTTAGTACATATTACTCATTTATTAATAATAATATAGTACGAATAATATATTTTAAATAAATGTGAAATAAGATGGCTCTATTATATTGACCCAATTAATACTGACCTTTAGGTTACGTTCAACTTTTCGTACCACACAACACTTTTCCACGACAATAAACTAGCATCAATGTCTTCTCTACACTCGATCGTCTAACGGCAACAAATTGCTGTGCCTCATGTATAAATAAAAATGACTAGTAATAATATGATTCATTCTGTTTCCGTTAGAGATGGCTCTATTTTTTTAAGCGCCACTGTACGTCCCTTCCGCACATGCGCAAAGCCGCACAGTTCAAATGGAAAATCGGATGAATAATTATACTATTAATATCGAATAAATAATTATACTATTAATATCGGATGAATAATTATACTATTAATATCTCGTCGATCTGTAGATGAACCACGGGAGGAGAAGGAAGGTCTTCCCACTCCTTGAATCAGACCATTGACTCAATGAGATCCTCTCTCTGATCGTCTGCAGTCTTGCACAGTCTTCGAATGTGCGCGGACGTGTCTCGTATTAAACTGTAATTTTTGAATTTGTGGTTGATGCAATCGGCCATCTTTATATTTTATCTATTTTCTTCGCTATATTACGCTTACTTTGATCTTTAACATATTGTGACTGTGTCGTGACTCTTGACTGTGTCGTTACAAACTCTTGTAGGAGGGACGACGGGCCGACGGTGCCATATTGCAGAAGAATACTAATACGAAGAAAAAGACGTACGCTCACCATACCGATACCGTGGAAGTATTTTAACTGCTATCTGAAAGCGGCAAAACGAATTTCAGACAATATTCATAGTACACTGAGAATAAAGTGCACTGTATCAATTCACAAAATTATTAATTGCCGATTCTGAAGAAATATCCATCATGGTTTGCGATCGTATGCCCGATTTGCTTGTCGTTAGTATTTTTTATTTTTTCTAATAATTATTAAAAATGTGACGAAAAGAAAAAAACGTTGATCGCTAGTTGTCGAGTATGCCATCTCGAATAACGGTGTGTCCCGATGGAAAAGAATTAATAGAGTATTAACCAAGAATATTTCCATTATAAACGAAATTACTCTGATTGATGAATACTTTATTTCGTTCCGTTAATTCCCCATCGGGGACGCACCCTAATGCATTCGTGCATGAATGATATGTGCAAATAAAAATTTTGATAAAAAAAAAGTTTTGCTTTAGAATCAACTTGTCGCTATTCTCTCGCTTGCGATTAACGATATACATTTGCGCAAATAAACTAAGCGGATAGCCTTAAAATTACCACATTAATATAATGTACTAATGTACAGCTTCTCCAGAGCCAAAGCATCTCTGACGAAGGATTCCAGCAGGCTCAAAATCCTCCAGAACTACAGGAAGTGCCCGACGATGTACGTATGAAGTACTATCAAGTTTTCAGTCAAGCCATTTAGTCGCTTGCGATTAACGATATACATTCGCGCAAATAAATTAAGCGGACAGCCTTAAAATTACTATATTAACATAATGTATTAATTTCTCCAGAACCAAAGCAACACCTCTGACGAAAAATTCCAGCAGACTCAACATCCTCCAGAGTTACGGAAGTTGCTCGACAATGTACGTATGAACACTATCAAGTTGTCAGTCAAGCCATTTATTTTGCATTCTTTCCCTAATTAATATAATTGTAACACCATTGACATAGGGCGGAGAGATACACAACCTGATTTATTCTATAGTTAAGAAAGTTTCTATCGTGAAGGATATGCATACACAAATCACGGGTAAGCGTGGCAGTGTCTAAACATGTGAAAAATCTAATTTGTGTAATTTATGTAATCAGAATGTTTACTCAACTTGAACTGAAAACTTAGAAAATTTTCGATCACCGTTCTAATACGTGACAGTACTTTGCAAACCATTGATTCGATCGTTTTGACTTGTTCAACTTTTCGCTAAAACTCATCGAGGACTACTCGGAAATGCAGTCAGAACTATTCGGAACTGCAATAAATTTTTCGATCGCTAAACTTAGATAATTTTCGATCACCATTCGAACATGATATCTTTTGCAAACTGTTGGTCGAATCGTTTTTGACTTTTAAGACTTTATGCTAAAACTCGTTGAGAATTACCCAGAAATGCAGTCAGAACTAATCGGAACTCTAAAAAAAATTTTGCTCAACTTATTACGGAAAATTTTCTAATGGCGTTTTCGACTGGTGCTGGGTTAACCCCACTGAATAAAGAGTAGAGGAAGGAGCATTTGCAGGATTTTTGAGAGTGGGAGGTGATACCGATTACATCACACTTAGTGGTGGACTTCATATCATAATGGTGGACTTGAACGTCGTCTCACGGATATAAGAATAGCGTGTAAAAGTTCATAATACGTACGTACGTACACGTATACTATATTACTTATTATGTCATAGTTAGTTCGATTTTGGCTTCACTTTTTCGAGTAAATGCTCCTTCCTCTACTCTTTATTCTATGGTTAATCCGTCTCAGGTTCTTTTCCTCTAAAACTGGCCAATCACAGTTATTCCCTTCTTCTATAGAAGAATGGCTGATTGACTTTATGACGTCATTAATCGCTCCCGGAGCGATTAACCCAGGCCGGTCGAAAACGCTAAGTTCAGTGAGCGAAATTTTTTGTAGAGTTCTGAATAAAGTTTTGAGTAATTCTCGGTGAGTTCTAACGAAAAATCTTATGGCTCAAGTGATTGAATAACATAATAAGCAGATACATTTTTAACTGATTTTGAAATTTCGTTTATATATAGTCTATAATTCAATAATTTTTTTATCTACATCATTTTTATTCGTCGAGAACTCTATGAAATAAGTAAAATAACAATAGGAATGTCTCAGACCTATCATATCTCAAAATCAAAATTTCTAAAATAAAAATTTTTTTTATAAATAAAAAATTTTTTTATGTATCAGATCTCTAGATATTTGCAAAAAGAAGCTATTACACTGTTCAAAACTATTCGAATTTCGAAAAAAAGTTAGCACACCATTTTTTTAATTTTAATTTTCGATTGTTAATCAGCGGAAATCTTTATATAAATTATAAAGCACTTCTAATGTCCTCAATACGAAATGGGAATTCTTATCAAAACCACGGAATTTTGATTTTAGGATGCTAACTTGACACACCCTTTTTATTTAAATACTTTTAATGTTCCTTCCCTTAATTGTCAACAATTGCAAAGAAAAGTCATTTAAGTTTTGAATATTAAATATGATGAACTAAATAAATTAAATATAACAGTCTATCACCGATACATGGATCTAACTTAAACAATACCAATTTAGAATGTATTGTCTTTTTTGTCATTAAATTTGCAAATTACACAAAAATATATATGAGCATGCCGTATTTATTGTTAATTAATTTTGTATTATTTAAAAAAAGTGATTAAAGAAACATTTTTTGACAGAAAAAGAATTTCAATTTAAAAATTCAAAAATTTTCTTCTATTATGAATAAGCCCTACAAAAATCCATAATTTTCAATAACAAAAAATAAATTTTCTAAAAATTCCGTTTTCTCGGTTTTTTTAACTGTAAACATCCTGTTTATATATAATCTTTTATTTATGTAACATATTTATGTATATTATATATATATATATATAATCTATAGTTATGTATATATATGTGTGTGTGTGTGTGTGTGTGTGTGTGTTGTGTGTGTGTGTGTCTATATACATATATATATTTGCAGATTTACAAAACAAAGAGAAACTTTTACAGTCAATATTACGAGGTAGGTAGATTTTTGTACGTAGATTTTGTAGACGTGTGAATCTGACATCAAAATTATCAGTTTACACTGTCTGCCTTAATTTTCAATAACAAAAATTAAAAAATAAATTTCTTAAAAACCCTGTATTCTCAGTTTTTTCACATAACATGAATATCCTGTTTATATATAATCTTTAATTTATGTAACATGTTTATATATAGTGTTTAAATATATAAAATCTATAATTCATATATATATATATATATATACATATATATATAAAATATTTGTAGGTACACTCGAGACTAACGTATCTATAATTTCAAAGAAGGCTTTTCGAGTACAGCGAAGATTCAACCGTAAGTAACAAAAACTAAAAAAAAAAAATAAAAATAAAAGAAAAACAAAAACCACCAATATTTTTACTCTAAATCAGTAAATCATAGTAATAGAATGTTTTCTCAAAAAAATTTTTGAGAAACAAAAAAGAATTTCCAATAAATTTTCAAGGGCAAAAAAAATTGTATGAAAATGTCAGGTTTTCCCGGTTTTCTAAAAATACTGATTTTTTTCACTGACATAAACTTTATTTTAAAAAGTGGAATTTTACCTACTATGTTGAGAAGATAATTTATGTTATAAAGTGCTAAAACATTTTTGTTTTTAGATATTTTCTCGATTGGAATAATGTCAGGATTTTAGATTCCGAAGTTAATTACCAAAAAAGATGAATAACTGAAATGACTCATATTAAAGAACAAACCAACGAAATAAATGTACAGAAAGATACAGTATCTCGATAAATCTTATTATTGTTTATTTGACACCGTGTCTAAACGCGGTTAACGGAAACAATCTCCATTCCGTCTTTCATTGTCAATTGCACATACGTCTTGATACTCTCGTTTTGATAATATCTGCTTATACTAACTACGCGCATTAATTAATGCATGTAAGTTCTTCTGTTTTGCTAGCTATTGTACGATCGTTTTTACATTTCATAAATATCATTTACTCTTTTGTTGCGTTTAGATATATCTCTACTTAATATTGGACGAGAGTTTTTTAATGTTCTTGACTGAGATTTTATACCATTTTTTACCGCACTGCAATCGACTTTTTCGCTGCCAAACGAACAAAATATATATTGTTTTTGTGCTCTTTCTGATATGTAACACGTTACCTAGCTATAACACAGATATTTTGTCGTTGCTTGCTTATGAACAAAGACATTTTTCCGTCTGTTTATTATATTATGCTATGTTTTTTATTTTCTAGCTTTTTATATTTTTTGTTGCAGCAATTAGAATGGCGACTCACTCGGCATAATATTTACATTAATACCATTTTCATAAGTTACAAATACTCATCTATTATTTTTGACTTAACTCATTTATTAACTCTTCTTACATTTTCATTTGCTTTGCATTAGGGGAGAGAAGACGGTTACAGACTAGATGTAAGATTATGGAATTCGCGATATCTTGTGTATTCAGTTCTGGGGATAACTGTCCGAATGACTTCTTTACATACTGTTTAGACGTTATAATATCGCTACTGACCATTAGTATTTGTTTTGTTTATAAAAGCTGCACTTCATTAGCCGAATAGCCTAACCGAAAGTTTAGAGGTGTTTATTTTTTACCTCATTTTGAGAAATATATCGGGTATCAATTTGTTTACATTAGTGTAATTTGAAGGGCTTGAATATAACTTTCAAATAACGTAATTAAATTTCATGTGTGACCGTAATGTGTGCACGCAAATTTTCATTTGACGTGTAAAATTATACTGCTTGCATTCAGTCATGGATCCTTGCAATTATCGCAAGTCTGAATCCCATAATCTCTTTTCTCGTAATATTTTAACAATATTTTTAGAATATTTAGCTAATATTGTTTGTTATAATACTTTTATAGTATTTTTTTACTATGCAAAGTCGCAAGAGTCAAAGATTTTTGTATTTATACTTTTGATTCTTTTGTGTAATATTATGTACAAGATATTAATATTTTTGTGATACTGATACTTAAGATCCGTTCGTTATGTATATTCGAAAAACTACTTATAACATGATTGGTAGAATTCTATGGATAACAAACTTCTACCAACAAGAATTATGTCACAAATTTTTACTGAGTTATTTAAATAAAACAAAATGGTGGTTCGTAATCCCCTTCTCTCCTCTACCGAGCTTTGTATTTTGATTCTTACAAATATTTTTCAGTCAAAAAACAGCATGGTACCCGCCACATGTGTTCAAACATCGGCATGTACAACAAACACGGCCAAATTGCGTGAACTGCAGCACATGCAAAAATAACCTAAAATCAAATTTCTAAAAAAAAGTTAAAAATAGATTAAATTTGCTGGAGGTTGTACCTAAATTTAAATAAATAATGTCGAAAATTAACCAAGTGGCATATATTTGAAATTAAAGTCGGGTTTTTCCTGTTTTTTTTTGTTTTTAATTTGCTGTAAAAAATGTTGAATATTAAAAATTCTAATATTTTAGGTTTAGCCTCCAATAAAAAGTGTTTACTTTAAAGGAAAAAAGTTATTTAAATCGATATATTGAACGGTTCAAACGCTAGAACTTACGCAGATTTGAAGAATTATGTTTTCAGAAAATTACGTTTAAAGCTTTTATTAAAGATTACTTGTTTACTCGTTCATTACTTGTTTACTTTGCATAAAACGTAGGGTTGAAAAGAATTAAAAAATAATTCTGCTAATTGTTATCGGATTCAGAGGCATATAAGATTTTATGGTTCTATCTCATATGGTTCTATTCTCAATATCGCATTGAAAAGTATTGGCCACGATCCAATCCGAGATTTTTGCAAAGCAGAATTCACGATAAAACCTGAATGCGAAACACTATTTTTGAATAAGACATTTTATGCAGAGTATATAACTATCTGTATTCTAAAGTGTGTCCACACATAGATATGTATATCTGCAATAAATATTTGTATAGAAATATATGTATATGTATATGTATATATACATATGCACATATATTCGAGCATCCTGCTGCGTTTTCACGTACTCCGTTTTTGATCGATGTGCCGATACGTTCAACAAACCATAGCAGCGTAAATGCATAGATTACAAAATCGTTCTAACATTTTATAAGCTTGGACCCTTCAAAAAATCCGAAAAAAAGATTTTTGCGGCCAAATATCTGTGAATCTGGTAAGAAACTAAATATTTTATGTAAAATTTCACGAGATTTTTAGATTTATGTACTTGTGCTATATTTGATCTAGACATGTGTTTTAATATATTTACTTTCTTTTCCTTTTATTTATTAATTTTACTCATTCATTTATAGGAATGAGAGCACGTGGTGCTCTCCTTGATTTTAATGCAGCGCAAGATGCACCCGTGTACACGAGAATTAAGACATTCCAATACATAAATATGTCGCAATGGTTTTCTGAAGTCATGGAAGATTGCAACAACTTGTTAATTCAACATTATCCAAGTAAGCAAGGAACAAAGCCAACATTTAAAAATATTAATTTTAAATCAATTTTTGTAACATTCTGACATAACATTTTCCAAATATTTTATATATATTATTTTATAATGTGGTATTTTCAAATTTACACTTATGAAGTGGCACTAATATGATAATACACAATAGTCAAAGTTTGTTATAAGCCGTTTTTATTTCGAACATTTCAAAACTTTGTTATGGTACATTTTAACATTTAATTACACATACTTTATCATTTCTTTTAAACTTAAACATATTTATCACACAAATGCATATATACTTGAGTATCTTTTATTATTTAACTTTTTATTCGGCTATACACATTCCGAATTGTACAAAGTTGAACAAAACATGGAATTTTTTAAATATATTCACCTAAGCGTGCTGGATAGCGTGCTAGCCACTTTCAATCATCTCAATATCGAAAAAAATTCGAAATGATAAATCGATGGTCGCTCTACTATTAACCAATAATTCGTAACATATATAAATTACACAAGCCCACAAAAAGAAAAAAGTATGTTGTTAGAGCAAGTCACAATATTCATGATCTCGAGATGCATCTCACCCGGTTGGAGTGAAATTCTATTGGTTATAGAAATAAGTTATTATACATATTAATTAAGAATATACCATAAAATGTAGACCTGAATACTGAAATTAGTAGAGAATTAAACAATATGCTCAGTAAAAGTCATAAATTTAATTTTACTTCCTTTTTATCTTTTTATATTTATTTTGTATTATAGTATTGTAATTCTTTTAGATACAACCCAGACAACACAATGTCTGAAATCGAGGACGTCTTAAAGACGTCTTTAAGACTTCCTGTGTCCCGATTTTGAAAATTGTGTCATCTGGGTTGTATCTAAAAGAATTGCAATACTATAATACATAATAAATATAAAAAGAAAGTAAAATTAAATTAAATTTACGACTTTTACTGAGCATATTGCTTAATTCTCTACTAATTTCAGTATTCAGGTTTACATTTTATGGTATATTCTTAATTAATATGTATAATAACTTAATTCTATAATCAATAGAGTCTATATACAAGTCTATGTATCTGATTTATTTTTTAAAAATGTTTTTGTTATTTTTAAACTTGTTATTTTTCTTATTTCAGGACTTGTTATCCCAGTAAATATCTTGTAGATATCTTGTAGAAATTGAAAAGACATCTTATTTAAGACATTTCTGAAAGATCTTTTAGATATTTTTTTAACTTAAAATATTTAAAATTAAAAAAGATGTTTTTGTAAAAACTAATTTTTCCGGAAATTACAATTCTTGTCAGTAAGTTGAACTACAACAAAGATCACATCGCTTTAGCGCCTAATATTAGGCTTCCAGACCGGAAAAAAGTGATTGATTTTTTGCTGGATTTGAACTTTATAATTGTTGTCACACACTTGGTACAACGTACCCATATCGATTTTTAAACGGTCACTGTTTTAAAACTATCAGAGATATGATAAGCAAACAAATTGGAGATTAACTTCAATCCTTTTAGAATATTATTTGATTATTACAATGTTAAAATTTGAAAAGCTTTGTTTAAAAAAATCTTGAAAATTGTAATTTCCGGAAAAATCAGTTTTTACAAAAACATATCTTTTTTAATTTTAAATATTTTAAGTTAAAAATTGGGGTGGTGACTTATTTGACTTCAAAGTTGACGTATAGATACAAGTACTGTACCCAGTGACAAACGAGGGTTAAAAACTAGATGGTCTATTCTTGAAACCAAGCGATAATTATCGCATGCAGAACATATCGCACAGAGTTCTATTCTTCGCTATCATGCGATATGTTGTCTGCAATAATTTTCGTATACGATAGCTATGCAGAGTTGCCACGTTTCAAAATAATGTAACAATCAATAAGAACAAAGTTATGAGAGAATTTTTGTAGTAAACGCTTCTGGAAACTTCGTCATTTACTTTTAAAGGTTAAATTAAAAAGAACAAACTGAAAAGTTGACTATAATTTCGTAGAATGATAGCGAGATACAGAAATCGTATTATAAAAGAAAATTAAAACTATAAAACGGATTTAGCTCTAAGAAAAAGAGAGGTTATTGCCAAAAAAAATATATATGCGCATTGCTAGAGTAATTTTTAAAAAGCAATTAAAGATTTAAAAAATGTTGTGAATACGGTATTAGACTATTTATAAGTAAATCAAAGTGCCTATAAACTATGTTGATACATTAAAAATTTTGAGATTTATTAAACCTTTCATATATATTTTACTAATGTAACTAATAATGTAACAACCAATAAGAACGATGTTATAAGATAATCTTTATAGCAGACGCTTCTGGAAACTTTGTCATTTATTTTTAAAGATTAGATTGAAAAAAACAAAAGTTGACTATAATTTCACAGAATGATAGCGAGATACGAAAATCGTATTATGAAAAAAAAATTAAAACAGAATTAACTCTAAAAGAAAAAAATGTTATTGCCAAAGAAAATATATGTGCGCATTGCTAGAGTAATTTTTAAAAAGGCAATTAGACTAAAAAAATGTTGTGAATACGATATTAGACTGCTTATAGGTAAGTCAAAATTCCTATAAACTATGTTGATACATATTTAAAATTTTGAGATTGATTAAACGTTTCATATTTTACTAAAAATAAATTATTTAAGTTTAAGCTAAAATTATGATACTACAATGTGATACCACAAACTGTGATATTATATGTAATTATCATTTAAAATAATTAAATATCATTATCAGTCATTATGCCATGCATAAAATGTCTTATTTAAAAATAGTGTTTCGCATTCACAAAATCATGAATTCTGCTTTGCAAAAATCTCGGATTGGATCAAGCCAATACTTTTCAGTGCGATATTGAGAATAGAACCATTAAATCTTGTATGCCTCTGAATCAATTAGCAGATCAATTAGCATTTGATAACAATTAGCAGAATTGAATCTTTTTTAAAAGCGAGGGTTTGCATTCATTTGAATGCTTGTTATTGCGATTGAATGCAAAGAATGTTTAGAGTCAAGTGAATTTTTTTAAATGCGAGAGTTAAGACGTAATTCATAGACCGATCTTAAGTTCAATAATCGTCTTAAGTCTAGCCACGAGCAGACTTAAGACTTACTTAATTAATGAAATAAGTATTGACGTGTCAAGATCGTACTTAAGATGGATCTTGAACAACATCGGTATTTGAAATGAATTTCTTCGCATTAAAAAGTAGAATTCAGAAAATATTCAAAATATCAATATTTTTTTATTCTTTTCAATCTGACATTTTATGTAGGGTGACATATTATCATGAAAAGTATTGTCTTATTACAGATTTCTTTTTCAATTGAAAAAGCTGTATAAACTCCTTTTCTGATAATTGAAATGAATCATTCCTTATGTAAAAACGTAGTCTTTCATTATATTTTCCAATTGTTTATTGATATGAAGCAGAATAGCATTTCGAAATACCATATCCATACTGCATTAACAACTAAAAAGTACAAAAATAAGTAAAAAATCGGCAATAATTATATAATATCGTTTTTCCATATTTTTAAAAACTTTTGAAAATTCATTGTATTTTTCCGTTATAAAAATTAAAATGTTTATTAATAACATGAGTTTTTGACAAAAGTTTAACATGAGTTAAACTTTCGTCAAAACCACTTTCGTTACTATATATTTATAATATGCAACTTGCGTATCTTCGTATAGGTATAACCTATAACCCACTCGATATTAGTCATTCCATATTTTCTTTTATACGCGACACATCTCATCCGTCCAAGAATACGATTTCTGCTATCGCATATGATATCGCATACGACATCTAGGGTTCTCGTTTCAAGATTAGACCCCCAGTTTTATAATTGCTTCTAGATATCTATAAACATCTTTAAGATCTATAGATGAACGACGGGAGAGAAAGGAAGGTCTTTCCACTCATATTTACAAATTTGACCCCAACATGGCAGAACCAATACGATGTATCAATTCTACCTTTTCCATATTCCACTTTTATTACTACTCACTCACTCTTCTCGTACAACACACACGTAGTCCCAAAATGGCGCTCATGCAAAGACCTTCCTTGACAAACCTTGAACTTCTTTATATATTTATTACTCAACATTTGCCAATAAAAGATATCTCAAACTGTTGCATAAGACATCTTTTAGATCGTGAATCGATACCTTTTCGTAAAAAATGCAAGATATCTCAAGAAATCGCAAGATGTCTTTTAGAAATCTAAAAGACATCTTTTTGTCCATTGGATTGGAGATTATCAACGGAAACCGGAACAAGATTTGGCCTACAATAATGTTCCAGTAAAGCAAGAAACGTAAGCCAACATTTTAAAATATTAATTGTTCAGAATCGGACATTGTTAAGCGGAACAACGGGGCGAAACAATGAGGCAAGTTCGCTCTTTTTCGGCAACGACGCCTAGTCTAAACTAACAAAAAAGGGGGAAAATAAAAATTAAAGGGACTGTTACTCCGACTTAGCAACATGAAAAATTACCTTATACCTTTTCTCCATATAAGTCATTGCAGTTTTCGAAATTGCACCCCAATTTCGTTAGAATGGGGAACTGAAAATCCAGTCAAATTCTCGGTTTTCCGCTGAGCAACAGTACGCGCTCGGACTTCAAAACGCATGCGAATCATCACTCGTGATTCGTTTTACAATCCTAGCTTACGATTGCGCGGCGCTATTGATACTTACTTAAATTATTATTAAATTATACGTACTTATAACTATCATTTACAATTATTTATATCCAATTCCTTGTAACATTTCAGTATTCTTATGATTTTGTTAATAGAATACATTTTATCAATAGAATTATTTTGTGTTTTTCCCATTAATTAACAGTGACTTGACTCAATATCTTCCCTTCCCTCCTCTCTTCATCCCGCTTTACACTACATTATTTTTTTGGTTTTTCGAGCCGGATACTGCATTTATACCGAAATGTTAGAGAGTATCGGGCGACCAATTTCCAGCAGCGAAGATTTATTCGTGTATTTCGTTGTCGAACTCTTCGATCTGTGTTCGCGTCGGGAAGGGAAGAATACCATAAGCAATA
Source organism: Monomorium pharaonis (assembly GCF_013373865.1). Taxonomy (NCBI): domain Eukaryota; kingdom Metazoa; phylum Arthropoda; class Insecta; order Hymenoptera; family Formicidae; genus Monomorium; species Monomorium pharaonis. The sequence continues at coordinate 18,181,672 of NC_050473.1, read as the reverse complement.
TGACCGAACCGCCGCCTGATTACCCCATACAGCAACTTCTTTCAGAAAGCTTTCTAAAAGATATGTACTGTGCAGGGTTGGAAAGTATCGCGTTACTTGTAATGTCGTTACTGTTATTGTTACTTTTTTTTATAACGATTTACTAACGCCGTCACTTATTTTTATTTGTAACAAAAACTAACAACGCTACATTTTCTTTTGTAACGGTAACAAAATTGATTGATATTTTATCATTACTTTTTAAGCTGCGTTCCAATATTGTATTGAAAATCTATCAAATATATTTAATATTTTATTTGTAAATAAAATTATAATATTAATTGTATGAGATAAAAAAATATTGTTTTCATGCAGAAATGTATTTTATAATTTTTTTCTTTCGCCTAAATAAAATGTTTAATTTAAGAAAAAAGTTAAAAAGTTTATATGTTTCATAAATAACTCGTTAAAGTTAAAAATTATATCATTTAAAATTAACTAAATTAAATTAAAAATTAATATTTTAACTTTATAATTAACTTTCAACTTTTTAACTAATTACTATACCCTGAAGATATTTAGAGATAAATATTTTTCTATTTTATCTTCTAATTTACTTTTAAATAACGGTAACATGTTACTTTTTACAATCAGTAACGAATAACGATAATGAGTTACTTTTTATCAAAAGTAACGGTTACTTTTAAAAAGTAACTTTTCCAACTCTGGGTTATGTTAATTTATGATATAGCGTTAAGTGTAAGTCAAATTAGCATTTTAACCCGTTTTTCACTAGGTAAAGTTTTTTAACCACAAAACTTCAGTAATGGATCACTTCAAAATAGTGCACATAAAAGAATCACAAGAAATTGAGCCCATGCCACATTAGTGGGAAGTCGACGGTATTTTATATAGGCCACCAACCAAAAGTGAATCAAGGAAGAAACAATCTGATGTAAAATCAGTATCGATTCCTGATAAATAGACTAATTATAATGTATTGTTAAGGTCCAAGGTATAGCTTTGTTTGTAGCTTCTGCTACTGTAGATGAGTTGTGTCAAGAAACATCAACGGATGATGACGATGATCAAAGAAGAAGTGAACCTAGTCGTAGAGTGTTTAAGACTTCTGCCAAATATTATGATATTTGAAAGACGCAAGTAAAACACTTTCTTCTGATAATGATATGGATAATACAAGTGTATTAAAATCAGAAACATCCTCAATAATTACAAAAAATTCAACTTTAAACGATTGTGTCTCCAAAGAAAATGATTCAAAATCAATTTCCAACATAAATATCAATAATGTAAAGCAAATAGAGCAAGAACAGTCTGATACAACAATAATTAATTCTAAAAATGTATTGAATAGATTACTCGTTTCGGAAAGTGATATTGCCAAATTAGGAGATTTGATTACAGAAGATAAGTACAACGTTTAAAATTTTCTTTGTAATAAATTGTCATTAATTTTCAATATTAAGATATATTACTTTTTAGTGGGCCACGTCCTTGGATCTAAAATATCAGAAATGTCAGCCAAGATAGACTATTTTGAAAATCCATTATTACAATATCAAGATAATGAGATCAGAAATATGGGAAAAAAATAGAAGAAACAGAATAAATTTGTTTTTTTAGATAATGTAGAAAAGGTTATTGTATTTGAAAATAAACTTAATAACAAACAATATCAGAAAATAGTGGGACATTTACGAAAAATAACAGGATCAGCAGAGCCATAGAAAACTGCTAGTTATAAATTAACTTCTACATTATTTACAAAGTAAGTGTGTTATAACATTTGAATATTCTAATTAAAGTTTTTATTAGTAATTTAAGAATGCATTAATGTATTAAACTAATTCTTTGTTGTAGAAAACTCACCATGTATTCACGAACCGGTGCAAACCGTACTGGAATAACCAAAAAGCTTTTCCAGCAGTTAGTTAATATTTTGGGTAGGTTTAATTTCATCTTATGTTACTGTAGATCTAGATTATATAAATATTGTGTGCGTGTGTGTATGTATGTGTATATATTTAATGTATACATGTATGGATATGTGTAAATGTATTACATTATATTTAAATTATTTACATAATGCTACATGTACAAAATTAATTTTTTTTTTAATTTTAGATGTTTTATCAAGTTGTTAAATACGCAGATAGCACTTTTTCTCATAAAGGAACAGTTTTTTCGAGATGGTATTTTAAAACATAGCAATACCAGATTAAATCCCCCAAAAAAGTTACAAAAGGTAAGTTCTTTTTATCAAAATATTACTTTATAAGCAACTTTTAGTCAAAACTTTATACCATTTATCTTTCATGTAGTAAAATAAAAGTTATATTAGAATTTAGTAAATTTTCTTTTAATTTAACAAAAAAATTATTAATCTGTAAATAAAGTTTTCTAATCAATTATTTTTAAATAAACTTAATGTAAAGTAAAATTTACAGTATTTTTGTTTATATTTTAAGTTATCTTTTAAAGTACATTGTCAATTTAGAAAACGTTTGAAATACTTAAAAAAAGAATATTTGACAACTAAATTATATTGACAACCTGCTATATTTTTGTTTAAACACTAATAATTAACTTAATTTCTGTAAAACCAATAATAGTATTTTTACCTTTTTAGGACAGAGTAAGAGCAATATTCTTCCAAATGATTTGAGGAATAATCATCAGGATAATAAAGATACAGAAAAAAACAGTACTTCTGAACAAGATGTCAATGATGATATGTCTAACAATATTGATGACCCTGAGATTAACGAGACCAATGAATATGATTAATATTGTTTATTTTTGTTTTAACTTAAAGATAGCTTGTGTATAAGGTAGTTATACAGGGTGCTAGTCAATAACTTGTCTTAGGCTTAAGACTCAAGAGATAAAATGTACAAAAAGCTCAGAACTACATATCACGATATCTTTGTGTTTCATGGAAAAGAATTTATTAATTAAATCTACTGCTGCGAGAAATATATAGATTCGAGTCTCTCACACGTCTTGTCCTAGGTAGTAGATAAGTTACTTGTGCACTATATACCAACAAGTAACTTTTTGACTAAAAAGTAATTGAATTTTTGGTATATATTTCTTATTGTAGATTGCAGTATTTCTAAAGAGGATAAAAGGATACAACTTACATAGTGTCCTGGAAAAAAGTAGGCTGGCTTTAAAGTCGATAAGAATTTTATTACTGATAAAATATTGTCATAATGAAAGTTATTTTATTATTTTATAGATTATTATTTAAAAAAATTACTATATATATTTATATATAAAGAATGCAAAGTGTAATATATATACATATATCTTTTTATTACTGATAAAACCCTTATCGACGCTGGAAATAAAATTGGACTTTCTCTTTCGTGCGTTACTTTGTATAATATGAGTGATATTAATAATCGCTCTCTATTAATAATCTATAGAATACTTGTACTGACTACAGGATAAATTATCGAAACGAAAATGAAATTTATTGAAATTGATGAGTTTACAAAACTGATTTGCCTTGAGACGCATAATTTTCTTATTGTGCAAGTATAAAGTGCAATCTTTTATCTATTCTACTGCGTAAGAAATGTGTATGACGATAAAATTGTGATGTTTGTTCAGAACACTTTATTATAATTTATTATAAACGTAGATTGGATAATTTTCTTCAAAAAAATTATAACAGTAATCACATGAAATATTGCATATACATATTACGCGTCTTGAGTTATCAAAAAATAAATTTCTGTTCAAGTTAAAATACACACATACACACAGTAATACCTTAAGCATTTTATATATTTTAATATTTTGTAATAATTTTAGTTTTGTAAACAAATAATGGGTACTCTTCCCTAACAACACAGTTCATAAGGTGTAGTTATCGTATTATTAACGAAGAGTTGCACAAAATTAATGATAAAACGTTTTACAAGAAAGATAATTCCTAATGACATAAAAATATGTTATCAATATATTCCATTATATGAAACAAATTTGATTATTATTCGTTCATGAAATATATTTTGTGCATATATATTATTTTATGTAACTATCACTAAATTAATGTTGTTTGTACTTCTCTCTAATATTTATCATTAATTTTCTTTTATATAATATAACTAATAATCTATATACACGCATGTACAATAACTCATTATATATGCGTATATATAAATTATAGCCAGGTTAGCTTTGCGCATTATCACAGAATAGTTCAATAACATTTGGAACGGCATAAATTAAAATAGCACTTCAAACTAAATACCAGTCGATAATAAAAAAAAATACATTTAAAATACGCCTTTTTATTAACTTTCTGATAACCATACTGTAATAAAATAAAACTTATTGTAATAAATAACAATAAATCATGTCCATATTTTTATCAACAAAATTAACTTTTTTTAAGTTAGTAAATAAATAATTAAAATATTTCGTCATAATAATAAAAGTAACTCTGTTGAGCAAAAATAATTCTGAATTCATAATTATTTTAAAATATTTTCTTTTTAATCTTATTACCTTTCACTCTTTTCTATTACATATATATATATATATTGAATAAAATTTTAAAATAAAAATAGAAAGTTAATTGCTAATCAAATAGCATGTCATCAAATTAATTTTATATTTGCATTTATTTCAGAGCATTTGTCTAAATATCTTATAAATAAGAGCTATTAATAAAAAAAAATAATTGGCAGTTTTTCCATCGTTACGAACTAACCTAAGTTTAACGATAAATCCTTAATCGGTGTCCAAGTTTTGTTTTATCATCATGTTCTAACTCAAGTTTTAATTTTCTACAGGATCGTACTGCCTTATTGTCATTTAAATTTTTTTAAATTAATTTTACTCAAAAATATCTGTTACAAGTAAAAAGTCGATATTTTAGTTTTTATTTCGGCGGCTAGCCTCTTGAAATTGTAATTTTTTAAATTATTTTGTCTTAAATATTAAACGTTATTTGCCGAACAAAAATGGCAACGCTTTTAAATATCAACATTATATTGCTCTTTTATTGAATGAATAAGTTCATATAAAGAAACGTGTAATTGCGTCGTCCTTCTGACGCGCAGCTGCCAAGTGCTCATTTCCTATTTCATTTCAGATGCAAAGTATCTTGTACCTATGTGCAGTTCAAAAGCGCCTCACGCGTTTCAGTCGAAGAAACACTCGTGGTGTTTCTCCATCGACGGCGATGTATCGACTATAACGTTACGAAGCGGCGAAACGGATTTCAGCCGATATTCATAGTGCACTGATAAGAGAGATAACAAAGTGTACCGTATTTATTCCACTCACAAAATTATCAGTTACATGCCGATTCTAAAGGAATACTCATCATGGTTCGCGATCGTATGCCCGATTTGCGTGCCGTTAGTATTTTTCATTTTTTCTAGAATTATTAGAAATGTCAAAAAGAAAAAACGACCGCCGGTTGTCGAGTATATCACCTCGAATAATGCGTTCGTGAATGACGTGTGCAAATAAAAGTTTTGATAAGAGAAAAAAGTTTCGCTTTAGAGTCAACTTGTCGCTATTCTCTCGCTTACAATTAACGATATACATTCGAGCAAATAAATCAAACAAACAGCCTTAAAATTGCCAAATTAACACAATGTACTAACTTTTCTAGAGCCGAAGCAACAGCAGTACCTTTGGCAGAGGATTCCTGCAGGACGTACATCTTCAAATAGCTCAAAACAAAAAGCTGAAGGAGGTGCTCGACGAAGTACGTATGAACACTATCAAGTTTTCAGTCAAGCCATGTACCTTGTACTCTTTCATAATTAAAATAATCGTGACACACCGTTGACGTAGGCCGAAGAAATACGCACTCTGATCCACCTTATAGTCGAGAATGTTTCTATCGTGAAGAATTTGCATAACAATATCCTGTCACATACAAACAAGGGTAAGCGTGGCAGTATTTTGAACATATAAAAAATTTAATTTGTGTAATTTAAGTAATCAGGATGTTTACTCAAATTTTAGAGAATTCTCGAATTTTGCAGTAATTTTATTCAAAGTTCCAGGTTATAGAAATTTTTCACGCAGTTTTGAAATAAATTTATTTTATACCTTTTATTTAAATATCTTTAAAGTTTCTCCTCTTAATTATCAACAATTGCAAAGAAAAATCATTTAAATTTTAAATATTAAATTTGATGAACTAAATAAATTAAATATAACAATCTATTAGCAATGCATGGATCTAACTTAAACAGTGTCAATTTAGAATAATGTATTGTCTTCTTTGTCATTAATTTTTTTTTTGCAAAAAACTGGCAAATTACACGAAAATATATATGGATATACCATATTTATTGTTAATTAATTTTGTATTATCAAAAGAAAGTGATTAAAGAAACAATTTTTTTAACAGAAAAAGAATTTCAATTCAAAAATTCTAAAATTTTCTTCTATTATCAATAAGTCCCACAAAAAAACCATGATTTTGAATAACATAAAACAAATTCCCTAAAAATCCCATTTTCTTGGTTTTTTAATAGTAAACATCCTGTTTATATATAATCTTTAATTTATGTAACATGTTTATGTACATATTGTATATATATAAAATCTTTAATTTATATATATAATATATTTATAGACTTACAAAAAGAACTGGAGACTCGCACATGTACAATTTCGCAAACGGCTTTTCGTGTACAGCGAAAATTACGAGGTAGGTAGATTTGTACGTAGATTTCGTAAACGCGTAAAGCTGAGATCGAAATCGTCATTCACAGTTCACACTGTCCGTCAGAATTTTACGTCGAGCAGGATCCGGTGATAGTCCTCGCTCATTCGAGGGCCTCTTTCGTTCTCCTCGAGCGGGAGTATCGCTGGAACACGACTTTATATCTCGTGTCAATATAGGTGTGCTAGTACTAAAGCCTGGCTCTGGAGGTGGTGTTTGTATCAGCAACGATCTTTCCGGATGCATCGATGGACTTTCTATTAACGTGTAAGACCTTGCGATTTGCAAGCAATTACCGGACTCTATCGATTCATTGCTCTTGTAACGTGATATCATCGAAGATGAGATACGTTGGAGTAGAACACGGGCCCCCTTACGTATTTCCGGATCCCTGTGATTTGCAACGGGTGACAAACTAATGCTTCTACTGTCATCAGTTTCCGAATTAATTTTGTCTTTCAGTTTCCTGAAACATTAACATGTATTTATATAATATATATTTCTGAAAAGCAGATTTAAATCACAAAAGTTCAGTGAAAAAAATTACGGTTAATTCAGTTTCCAAATGTTTACTGTCTCAAACTTTATGCAATGGAATAAAAACCGACAAAACTAACAAAAACTATAAAAATTATTAATATGCAACATTAAAATATTTATATGTTTTTATGCAAAAAGAAATTTTTGCTTTAAATCAGTAAACCAGTAAATTATAGTAATCTAAAATGTTTCCTCAAAGTTTGGAGAAATAGAGTATATAACTAAAAAGAATTCCCCATAAACTTTCAAGAGTAAAAAAAAATGATCTAAATATATCAAATTTTCTTGATTTTTTTCGCGATAGTAAACATCGTATTATCATTATGGTTAAAAAAAAATATATAATAATAAATAATAAAATTACATAGTCAATAGTGACAAAACAACAATAATAAAATACAATAAAATTTTTAATTCTAATTAATTTTAGAAATGCTTTTTTAAAACAAAAACTTTAGAGATATAAATATAATTTAATTTTAATTTTTATAACAAAATTAAAAATCTGTACTTATATGTATAGATCTGTTTCATATTTACAATTCAACATCTTATCTTATAACAAAGGCTAAATTTATAAATTTATAAATTATTTACTATGTCCTAATTTATTAAGGATTTCTGCAAGATTAAGCTTAAATAAGAAAAACCTTTTCATTAGCAACATTCTCTTATTATCTTCTATTTATTTTATCATTGTTAATAGAAAACAAGTTATTACTGTTGCCCCCAAAAATACTAATTTTCTTATAACTAACATAAACTTTTTCCAATAAATGAAGATTTTTGCCTATCCTATTGAGAAGATAATTTATGTTACAAAGATAATTTCTGTTACTAACGCATTTTTAAGTCTTTGGATATTTTATCAAATATTTATAATTTTATTCTGCAGAAGATAATCTATAAAAAAAGCATTTTACATCAAAATGTATAGTATCGTGTAAATTTTAATACAATCGTTCAAAATTGTGGAGCCTTTACATCAAAGATAAAAATTAGCTTTTGTAGCAAAAAATTACGAGAAGTATAAAAATGCACAGGAACTTTATATGAATTTGTACTAGAATACAGAGAGATGCCGTTTATAAATTTTACGTACCGTTGATAATGATCCATTTCTTTTTCCAATTTAGGATATTCGTTCAATATGCTGACCAGCTGTTCTTTTTCATATTCCGAGTAAATCTTAAATAACAGACTGCTCACGTCGTCCTCCAAGGGAGACTTCAATGTAACCAATTTCTTCTTGAGCGTAATCAACGTAGGTAATAGTTTATCCAAATTATGTTTCTTCATTGCCGCTATAATGGCATTCGAAGCGTTGTTGTTAGACGTACTGGAGGGCGTACTCGCAATCGTCTCATCGAGCTCCAAATCTTCCTTGTGCTTCTCGCCAAGGGACGACGGTTGCAAACGATTATTACTGATTATGAATAGCGCGTCCCTCAGGACACATGCACCCTCCTCAGTCGTGACGTCGATAGAATTCTCGTCGCATACCTCCCGAAATATATACTTGGTCAGTTTCACGACCAGTTCCGACCTCGCGGACACGTCCAAGTGCTCGAGCATAAATTCGTAGATAACATAGCGTTTGTGTCGATTCGCACGCCCGGGCAGCGTCAGGAGTTTCCGCTCCTGATCGCGCATCACATGCCCGCAAAACGCGTTCCGAGAGCGACAGTTGTTGTAATGGTATATGCTCTCAAGAAATTGCTGGGAGATCAACGTCTTGTTCTTCATCAGAAGTCTCTCCTCCACGAGGAAGATTGTCAGTTCGCGTATCATGCTGTCTGCGTCCGACAGCATCGTCAGAATGTGAAAGAAAAATGGTCCCTTCATCCTTATGAAATCCTCCAGCAGCAGCTCGATGAATATCACGACTATGGCCTGACGCACCGCGGGATTCGGGTCCTTCATGCTGATGCACAGATCCGGCAAATACGGCTCCACCAGCGCGGTGAACCTCACGCAGATGTCACCCAGCGCCTTTGCGGCGTTTATCTTGACCGCGGTCCTCGCCAACGGTGAGTTTGTGGTCGTCTCCTGGCGCATCAGATTGCCGAGTATCGGCGTGACCTCCTTCGCGACCTCGCGATCCCTCAGCGCCTGCTGGCAGAGGAGAACCACCGCGGACGCCTGCAGGTCCTTCACCTCCTTCACCGTGTCTGGTAGCGAGTCCCACTGCAGCAGCACTCTTCCGAGAATCTGCAGGGTCGACGACGAGATCTTGTTAGTGCAAAAGAGCGACGCGTGGCCCAGCGTAAATATAGCCCGCATCTTCACTGTGTCTTGCGCGCAGTCCTCACTCTCTTCCAGCAAACTCTGGATCTCCGCCTCCGACAATCTCATTAGCTCCATTAGGTCCGAGTTCATCATCAATTGATCGCTCTTGGCAGAGTCCTTTAGGTGGAATCGCGGTAGCCTACTCAGGATGTCCAAGCAGACGCTGATCAAGTTGAAGTTGACCTCGAAGCGGCAGATACACTTGTAGAGATGCTGATAGAGGTCCTCGAGTCGGTCACGATCCAAGTCGCGCCAGACGTATCGCAAAACGTGCAGGACCAGACTCGCATGAAAATCGTTCTTCTGCAGAATCTCCTTGTAGTCCGCGATGTACCTGTCTATATTCGGAATCTTCATGTTCTCGGCCAGCGCGGCCAGCAGTATCCACGCGCCTATGGTGTTGTCCGTGCCGACGTGCGACTGCAGACTCGTTACCAGAGACCGGGTGATGACGCCGTTCTTCACCCACAAGCTGCAGGCCTTGGACAGATGTTTCCTCATCCTCATGTCGCTCAGTCTAATCAGCAGTCGCCACGGCAAGCTGTTCGACGCGTCGTTCGGCACATAGGCAGCAGCATTTGTTATTCTGCCTAGCAACACGCTGCCCAGACATTCCAGGACCTTCTCCTGCACTTTGGCCTCGACGTCGTATATCTGCGGCACCACTGCCCATATCCACTCGTCGAGGAGGCCCGAGTCGTGTGGGAAATGCTGCAGGATCTCGGACAGAACGTGTACGGCGAACTGGCGCACGGTCAGCGTAGAATCCCTGCAACGATCGCTTATAACGTTTTTCAATTTGCCTACGAGCGATGGAAACATGACCACCAGGTTCTGCGAGATCTTCAGAGCGTTTCGTCGCACGAGCGCGCGCTCGTCGGTAACCCGGTCCAGCAGCATCGCGATCAGAGCGGTCGAACCCGGCAACGGCGGCTCGACGTCGACGTCCCCCTCTTGCGACAGCGCCTTCTTCAGCTCGTCGATCGCGGGGAAGGTCCTGTCCGCGGCCGAGATCTCGAACATGCCCCGGAGAATCGCTCGGTCCACGTCGTTGTTGCAGTCGGAGAACGCGGCGAGCGTGGCCATGGCCTTTCCCCTCACGAAGGCCGAGCGATCCATGCAACGGGACGCTACGATGGCCACCAAGATCTTTCGCATCCTCATCTTCACGTTCCCGTCCAAATTATCGTTCGACAGGGAACTCGATTCCGTCAGTAGCTTCCCCGCGATCTCTTGCGCGAACAATCTGTAAGGTATCTTATTGTGGTGTGAGAACAGTACGATGTCTCGAAAAACGCTTACAATTACATTCTTGTTACATATATTCAGTAGCTTTATCAGAACAGCCGCTTGCCTCTGACGCCCCTCCAATCTCTCCGGACACTTCACCATCAGCTGGTGAATTAGAGCTACGATCGCCTGGACGGTCTCCTGCTCGTGAACCTTCGACAGGTTCTTCAGAAAGTGTATGGCCGCCTCGTGCACGTTGATCATAGACCTCGGTTGCGCGGGATAGAACAGCAGGTCGGGCAGCATGTACCGCGCTATCAGCATGACGGTCTCGGTGACGGGTCCGTGGCGACTGTAGCACAGCTCTTGCAGAGCCACGAATATCTTCTGCGACAGAGACGCCGTCCCGTAGTTGTTGCCATGATACTTGACGTGCTGCGCCTCCAGCAGCCTCGTGACGTCCAGCAGCTCGCGCACCGTGACGTCCAGGGACTCGTGGTGCTCCTTGAAACGAAACAGCTCGAGCGTCGTCACGAGGTCGGTGACGACCCTGTTCAACTCTCTCGCGAGCTTCGTCCTCTCGGAATGCGAGAGACCGAGTTCCGACGGCTCATCCTCGACACTGAAGTTCATAGCGTGCACCTCCCTGCTGCTGCCGCCGCCGACGGCAGGGAGAAATAGACTTTTCGACATCCTCAGCGTCTCGATCGCTCTCTTGTACAGATTCGGATGGTAGACTCGGAAGGCATTGCTGCCGGGTATCGCGAGCAGCATGAGGTATAGGCTCGTGGCGTCCAGGCAGGCCTGTCTGGCATCCCCGTCGGTCTCGACGCGGCTCTGGCCGGTCTTCATTACGTAACCCAGGACGGCGAGCAGGCCGCGCACGTCGATGTTCAGGACCATCAGCGCCTGCCACGAGAAACCGTCCGGGTCACCGCCATTCGCGGCGACGAGCCATGTCCGCAGGACCCGGCAGCACTCGTCCAGCAGCATTCGCGCGTCCTCGCCCTCCAGGTACTCGACGTAATCGCACGGCGGCTCGTCGTAGACGACGAACTCGCCATCCCAAACCGACTTGATCCAGTCCTCCTCGAGGGTGTCGAGCTTGAGGCTGTGAAACACGCGCAGCGAGTCCATGACTGCGCGCCGACGATCTCGGAAAAACTCAAAACGCAGCACCCGCTATCATCGTTCGCCTCTCCCGCGCGACATAATAAACATAACCTCAACTTATCGCGTCGCGATAGCGGCCCCCGCAGATAGGGATTGCTCGTCCCGGGGGTTTCAGGTTATCATCCGCGCGCGACGTAACGACGATGATTTCACGGCTTTGCTTTTACGATATATGCGACTCGCGAGAACTGTCCTTGTGAGGGATTTATCGTGGAACATCTCGTTCACCGTAACGGGATACGTGAAGCGAACAACAACATCCATCTATAAGCGGGAAACTGAATGGCCAATCATTCATCTGCTGCACGATGCAGCGTGCAGTGGCCTGCACCACTCAAACAATCGTTACGTCACACGCTCCTTACACATGATATATATGTTATAAATATTTGTTTTAATTAAAAGATTTGAATGTTGCAATTATTATAATTGTATGTACATACGATAATAATAAAATGTAATAATTACATGATAAACAATAAAATTAAAAAATCAAAAATTTTATAATTAGAGTAAGAAATTGCATATACGTTAATTTAAATTTTCGACAGTTAATTGTTTTTTTTTTTTAAATAAAAAACAGTTTATGTAAAATTTCTGCCACAAGATCATTCTATTAGATTTATGTATTTTATCGATATTCGATTTAGACAATGTATTTATTTTCTTTTCCTGTTATTTATTAATTTTACCCATTCATCCTTTATAGAGATAGGAAAAGATATTGCTGCCATTGATGATTTTACTGCAGCGCAAGATGAACCTGTGTACACGAGAATTAAGACGATACAGTACACAACTATGTTGCAATCGTTTTCTGAAATCATGGAGAATTATAATGCCTCGTTACTGAAATATCATGATAAATGCCTCTTGCTTTTGCAACAGCAACGTTTCCTATGTGCGTAGTTATAAAAAAAATGTTATTCATAAATATATACTTTTACATATTTATGTATGTACATTTATATATATAAATTCTTATAAGTATATTTTATTACAATTATTAAACTATAATATATAGCTTACTTTAAATTTCCTTATATATTAATATATAAAACTAATTTTATACATAAATATAATATACATAAATCAGTTAGTATTTTTTTAAAACTAAATTAAATAAAAATTGATGACTTATAAAATTAATTTAGTTATGTTAAAAGTTTTTGAACTCATTTAGAAAAACTCAGTTGAAAGAATGTAATAAGAATTTGATTAAACTTAAGCTTAATTAAAACTCAATTTTGAAAAATAAATATTTATATTAAATTACATAGTTGAAACAAAATTTAGAACTAGATTACTTTAATTAACAAAACAATTACAATTTGAATAATCGAATATTTAAGTTGAAAGTTATTAATTTTTTAACTTTTACAATTAATTTATAATTAATAACTCAATCCTTTGACATTTATATATCCATTATTCATTAATTAAACTATTTGTTGAATAGTAAGACGGCAAGTTACAAGCATGGAGCTGGATCATATGCTTGATACTCAAGAAACTAGCTTATTTGTCGATAATGTAAATATAAATATTGTGTGAATAATAGCATTTATTATAAATCTTTTTGCATCAAATATCTGATTAATTGTAGATTTTAGAAGACAGCAAGGTAGCAAGGCAACAATTGTCCGACATAAAAAGTAGACATAACGAAGTTCTAAAATTGGAAAAATCTCTCACAGAGATCAGAGATATGTTTGCGGAAATGGCATTTTTAATTGAAAAACAAGTGAGTATAAATCGTTAATAGCAAATCATAGTTCATGAAATATATATAATATTATTAAATATGCAATTTAAAAAATATATTTCAAATCTTTTTATAGGGTGAACAAGTTAATAATATAGAACATTTCGCTAATAAGACCACGTATAATATAGATAGCGGACGCATTCACCTCAAAAAGTCGGAACAAAAGAGTCACAGGTATAGAAAGGTAAATCGTACATATTTAGTTACTCCGCTAGTTATTTTTAAGACGTCGATATAATAATAACTATATTATTTTTACAGCGGAAAATCAAGATTGCCATTATCATAAGTATAATAATAATAATTTTGCTTTTATTTATTATCGTACTTTAAAGACTATACAAGATATCCTATAAATGTAGTTGATGATTTTAATATTGTTGAAAGTTATGAATAAAAGTATTATGTGTATGTGATAAATTTACAGTGGTAACTTATTATTTTTTATTAATATTTGCATATTTTTCGTAGTAGTTTACCAGTGCTTTCGCGCTGGGTCTTAATTTATAATTTGTAGTACATATAAAAAATATTTCCAGTACCTTTTCGTATTCTTTCCTCAAATCGATAGCAGGCAGGGCTGGACGAGTGCCTAAGATTAGATTTTTATTTTATTAATAATTTAATTCATACTAATATTCACTTTTAAAGAAAATTATACGTTACATAAACGGGAACATTTAAAATTAATGCTTACCATATTTACTGTTTCTACGTGGCATTATTTCTTTCAGGAAAGTCATACTTTCGTTCATACTAATGTCAGATTCATTAAGCTCATTTAAACTCATATCTTCTGACACGATTGATTCATCGCAAGATTCATCATTATCCTCACAGTGAGGTGGCGATAAAGATATCATTTCCCAAAGAACAAGTCCATATGTCCAAATATCAGCAGCACTCGTAACCGGTCCATTTTCTGCAAAAAGAATTTCAGAATTTAAAAAATTGTAAATATAAAAAAATGGAAATAAGATTTCTTAAGTAATTATGATTTTGAAAATCATGAATAAACTCAGTAATACAATTTTAAAAAGTTAAGAATTATAATTGAATAAGCATACATACCGGATACAATCTCAGGAGGATTCCAACACTCTGTCCCAACATAACAAAAATCACCTTTTGACGTGTCCACTTCTAAAGATTCTGTTAAAGGTAGAGAATTTCCAAAGTCGCACAATTTGACAGTCTGGAAATCATGGGATACCAAGATGTTCCAGCTTTTTAAATCACCGTGCAATATGTGTGCGGTGTAATGCAGATACTCAAGTCCCTTTGCAATTTCGAAACCAACTTTCAAAATGTCCTTAGCTAGGAATGGTTCGTCCTCCAAGGCATCGCGTCTCTCCTCAATTTTGTCACCTGATTTGCAACATTAACATCAATATGAATACAAATGTATACTTTAAATTGTTAAATTTGGATTGGCTTTGTAAATACCAAGTGACGCATCCAGCGCTTCCATAGCCAAGCAAGGCTTTCCATCTACTCCCTTGGTGAATGCTCTGAAACCGACGATATTGGGATGATTCAGTTGTCGTAGGACATCGGCCTCTAATCGGAGACGTCCATCATTTTTTTCACTGCTCCTTCCTTTCATCCATTTCTTTACTGCCCAGGGAGAACGTACAGAACCCACTTTGGGTGATCTTTCCAACATATATACTGCAACTCCTAATAAAAATAAAATAATGAAAATAAAATATAATTCTGAATATAGATTCAAGTCTGATAAAACAAGTACAATAAATGGCAATAAAATAAAGCAAAAGTTCTATATAATTAATTTTGTTTACCTAAACAAAGAATCAATACCTCAATTCATAATAATGATAAAATAATAAAAATATTACCTAATAAATTAGTCAGAAAAAGAAACAAATTATATCATTGTATAAAAATGTCATAAGACAAATGCATGAAGAAATGGGTAAAAAATTAAGAAAGAAACATAAACTATAGGATTTGGGCATAAAAATTTAAACATAGTAAAGAATAATTTTTAAAAAATAATAAAAAGATAAAAAAGAAATTAAAGAAGATAAAGTACAAGGATGGAAGCGTAGGTTAAGAAAAACTAAACAAAGTCTCTGTTTGACAGATCTAAAGTAAATATTCTACATTGTTACATAACAAATTAATCATTAATTAATTATCGACTAAATCAATCGGAGCTTGGTCAGTCAAGTTGTCCTAAACATTTTTCGGTTGTAAAGCAGATAAAAAAAATAGAGGAGTATGAGAAAAGCGCTCGCGGTACAAGATTACAAAACACGTACCAGTGCCATAGCCTATCTGCTGCAGGAAAGGCGAAGCCGGTATTTTTATCGGCGTGTTTAATTCGGCTTTGTCTCTCCTCACCCTCGGCGGTGTACGATGCTCGGTCATGTTCCCGAAATCGAGAAAATTGGCGGAGAGACAACAGATATCACAAACAGACGCTTGGAATATAATAACCTGATAATAACGGTTTCTTAGTTTTCAAACGATTTGAATTTCGACGGAGCTGCGCAGGCGCGTCTCACGCGACGACGCGATTGGCTATGGGGAATATCGAAAAAACTTTGAGTCACGATGACTTCGATCATACTTCAATTAGTTTCATCAATTGATGAACTAATTAGATTTTAAAACTATTGGATTTTAAAAATCCAATAAGCGAAACCGCTGAAATATTGATGTTTCTAATTACATATAATTTAGCATAATTAATCTTCTTTTTTTAAAATTAGTAACTACAATAAATCCTTAATCTGTTTTTTTTTCCAATTATAAGTATCTTGATTATTCGATCGGCAATTAATCGAAGCCGCGCGCTCCGACTTTTTCCTTCGCCGGTCTCGAGAAGACGGCGTAACGGAAGCCGATTGGTCGCCGCGTGTCATTTTCCACCAGGTTGCCAATCGTCACGAAACTCGAAGACAAAATCCCTGCCCTCTCCCTCCTCCTCCTTCTGTCACGAGGTTGGCGGCCCTTCAACCCGAGAGAGCACAGAGCAGTCACTCGCTTCAAAAGAATCGAAGTAAAGATGGACTCCTGAGAGAGACTTTTATACACACATACACACCAGAGAGAGTCGCTCCCCGAGTTTCTTCGGATATATTCCGCCGTTAAATTCCCACACCTGAGGCGCGCCCGGAGGGCCGGCAACGTTCCTTTTATGATCACGCTTGCGGGGTGTGAACGATGATCGTGCAGGAGCCCGTACAGGTAAATCGAAGCAAGGGAGGAGATGGCGAGAGAGAGAGAGAGAGAGAGAGAGAGAAAGAGCGAGAGTGAGTAGCGAGGAGTGTTGGATTTTCGGTGGATCTCGTTGCCGCTGTGACATGCGAGAGATTTTTTTATATCGGGCCGCAACGTCCAGGCGCCAACGTCCGCTTGCCGATCCGGACTGATCGCGTCGATCGACGATCGGCCTCCCGAGGGCAGGATGGTCTTCTGGAAAAACAGCACTCCCTCGCGCCTCTCGTTTGCGCCGTCCTTATGGTGATACTCTGGAGGTGCATCCTTCAGAGTGTGCTCCGTTGTAAAAATATGACCGAAACGAAGAATTCTGATTATAAGTAAAGCACAAAGCTTCATTGTAGGACTCTTGATAGATGCCTGAAAATCGAATATGGAAAAACGTTGCCTGTAGAGTTCACATACGTTGCGTTTCTGTAAAAAAAAATAAACTTGTTACTTTGTTTGCAAATTATGTTGGAAAATATTAATATTGCATGTGTCCACTGAGTTGCTTGTTCAGAATCTGAATGGAATAAAGTACATATTATCTGTGTGTTATTCTATCAATTCAAAGATTAAAGCAAATTTAATCGTATCAGAATTTTATAGTGTTTGTAGTATTATAATTATTAAATTAAAATAAGACTTAAAGATATATTTTAAAAACTGATAAGTAACAGTGATATATTGCATCACTTACGTAATAATGTATAATAAAAGAAGGTATCTGTGCCTCTCTCTAACATTATATTGAAATCTGAGCATACAGATAACACATATCTCACTGTAAAAAATATTGTTTCCTTGTATGTTGTTTCTTTATTTTTTTTTTTTTATTCACTTGAATTATTCCTAGTAGTGTTACGTAATCAGTTACCAAGGTAAATGTTGAATTTCTAATTTCAGGCAGCCATATGGCATTGTTTAAATCATTATGCTTATCCAGATGCTATATTCCTGGCAGAACGGTTGTGTGCAGAAGGTAGGATTGTTATTTTTAATTATTGATTTATTCTCATAACATTCTTGAAACAAATTGATTAAATAATTTAAAAAATATACTTAATATTGCTGCAACATTGTTATTCTTGTTATTATTATTGTTATTACAGTGGACACAGAGGAAAGTTTGTTTCTTTTGGCAACATGTTACTACCGCTCTGGCAGGATTAGGCAAGCTTATGCCTTGTTGTCTCAGAAGGCGCCTAGTTCGGCGCAGTGTAGGTTTCTGCTAGCAAAATGTTGTTTGGACTTGGAAAAGTGAGTAATATGATCATCTTGTTTTGTTACTGCACTGCTGAATGTAATGCATGCACATGTTGACCTATCCTCAAAATTTTCTAGATATGCGGAAGCAGAGGCTGCAGTAATTGGTGGATATTACAAACAGTTGAAGAATCTGGAAGAAGTAACGACTCAGTTTGGAGAACAGGCATGTTTTTCTCTGCAGATAATAGCCAAGATCTACTACAAGATGATGCGGACCACGAGAGGCAATGAGGCGCATAAGTTGGCTTTGAAATTGAATCCCTTTCTCTGGCACTCGTTCGAAGAACTCTGTAACGTCGGCGAGAAGGTAGATCCCGCTAAGGTTTTCCAACTAGACAAATTAGACTCTTTCGCCATGTGCCATGGTACCGGCTCTACGCTCAACTACGTTACCGAACCGGATCTTATCGTACCTGCAAGTAACGCCAATAGTACACCAATGTTGAATGGCACTAACCTGTATGTATAAGATTTATATTACGATATAGTTTTTTTTTTTTTTTTTTACTAATTTTATTTTGTGCATTGCAGTACACCCGTGACGACAGCGCAGACGCTGATAAACGGCGGCCAGGTACCTCAGGTACGGTTGTGTTCCACTATAGAGGAGACGCCGCAAAATGCGCCAATTCACTACAGCAATTGCTCCTCGATATCGCCGAGGACCAAGCTGTCGCGTTATCGCAGCATGTTCAGCAATTCCATGAGCCCACTTACTCCTAGCTTTGGTATTTTGCCGTTGGATAACAATACGCCTGAGCCAACGGTTCCGCCCTCGCATACGACTCTCACGGAGGCCAACGATCAGAAGAGCTTGGCGAAACGCGTCAGTAGTCTAAGAGCTCATGTAGGGGTGAGTGCTGTAATCTTTCGCTTCATAATATGCATAGTATGGCAGCTTGACATTCTGTGTTCATGTCTTTATAGCAATTAATGTCGAGGAAAGAGACACCGTTGCAACAAGGCAAATCAGTATTTTCCCAGTCGGGTAATACGAGTAATACTGCCAATATTGTGACAGTGACAGCATCCAATCCGACTTCACCTCCATCACCGACGTTTCAAGGCACCAATGTTAGACGGTCCTCGCGACTATTCAGCCACAACTCCGTAAAGGTACAATTTTTTACTTCTGTTCTTCTAATTACTATCGTTCCCAATTTAATATAACACATGTATATTTTAGGAAAATAATAAATCACCTAATAGGAATAAATTTGCAACTCCAAAGTCCCCATCTCGGAAGACAAAAGCGAGATTAGCCAAGGCAAATTTAAATAAAGCCAATTTCAACGAGTTAAACGAGAGAAATAGAAATGAAAAGGAGAAGAGTGAAACGATTACGTCAGAGAAAGCTGTGGCTAATGCAAACGCGCTTAATGCCCAAAATAATAATATTCATTCTGGGATAACGTTACAAAAACAGTCGGCAGGTATGTTAGTTACATTTAATTAATATTCACTGTCTTTTTTATTAGGATAATTTAAATTGTTTTTACTGGCAATATTTCAGAGGGCTTAATGTCTTTGTTGCGAGAATTGGGGACGGCGTATCAGCATTTAAGTCAGTTCAAATGTGCGCAGGCGATTGAAATATTAAGTATACTGCCGATGCAGCACTATAATACAGGCTGGGTACTTTCTATGTTGGCTCGTGCGCATTTTGAAATGATGGATTATAAAAAAGCTGCTAGGTAATAAATTTATATTAATTGTCACTGTTAAAGAAATATATTTATTTCGACATTTTCTTTCATTTATAATTAAATAGATGTTTAAACTTCGAAGCAAGGAAATGAAAGGAAATGGAGTGAAAAGTGCAACTAAAACAGATCTTTTATTTTTGATACATTTTGTATTCCTTTTTAATTCTATCTTTTTAAAATTTTGTTTTATTTTTTGTACAAAGTTATTTCGCCGAAGTGCGACAGTTAGAGCCACAGAGGACAGAG
Source organism: Monomorium pharaonis (assembly GCF_013373865.1). NCBI lineage: Eukaryota > Metazoa > Arthropoda > Insecta > Hymenoptera > Formicidae > Monomorium > Monomorium pharaonis. The sequence goes on along the minus strand of NC_050473.1, from coordinate 18,161,514 downwards.
CTGATGGAGATTTATAGCACTGTTTTGTGGCATCTGCACGCAGAAGTACAGTTGTCTACGCTTGCTCAAGATTTGGTTTCCCAAGACCGTAATTCGGCGGCGGCGTGGTGCGCCACGGGCAACCTCTTCTCTGCGCAAACGGAACATGAAACCGCGATTAAGTTTTTCCAAAGAGCTATTCAGGTACTAGACGTTTTATATTAAATATGATAAAATACATGTACAATTGTTTTTTTTTTTAATTGAAAATAATATATGATCTAATTATTAGGTGGATCCTAATTTTCCATATGCCTATACGTTACTAGGACACGAATATGTTTTGACTGAGGAACTGGATAAAGCAATTACTGCTTTCCGTAACGCCATCAGACTCGACCCGAGACATTATAATGCATGGTAAATTCTTATAGAGTTTAATTCCGTTTTATACTTTTTCACTCTCTGAGTTTATATGTAAAATTTTTCCATATTATGTTGAAGGTTCGGACTAGGAACGATATTTTCGAAACAGGAGCAATATAGTTTAGCGGAGTTACACTTTAAACGGGCCTTACAAATAAACCCGCAGAATTCTGCGTTGATGTGCCACATAGGTGTCGTGCAACACGCTCTGAAGAAAACTGACCAGGCATTAAAAACTTTAAACACCGCGCTAATTAACGATCCGGATAATACTTTGTGCAAATTCCATCGCGCAAGCATCAACTTCTCTATTGGTCGACATATGGAAGCTCTAAGAGAATTTGAGGAGCTGAAGAATATTATACCCAAAGAATCTCTAGTCTATTATTCAATAGGAAAGGTAAGGAAAACTGGAATAGAAAACTTAATCAGATAAAACTTTCTATTTTAATTTCTTTTACATAAATATATCTATTTTTGTAACAGGTGCATAAAAAGTTAGGCAATACCCACCTTGCATTAATGTACTTTAGTTGGGCAACGGATTTAGATCCGAAGGGTGTTAATAGTCAAATTAAGGAAGCTATATTGAGTCCAGGTCAGGGAGATGATGATTCCCCGCAATCTCCGACGCAATCCGGTATAATGAGAGCTATACAATTTTTTTAACTTTAAAGATGTAATTTGGAAATATTAAAAATATTTTATACATATAAAGTTAAGAAAAATAACGGTTTTCCTTCAAGTCGCCAGTAATAAATAATCAGAAAATGACTAAATCTTCGTAAATTTAACCCAACTGGCAATTTTTATTCAAAATTAAAAAGTCAACTACAACGTTTCGACCACGTATCGGGTCCTTTTCATGTACAAAGCTGACGTAGTTGGCAAAGAAACATAGCAATCAATAAACTTGTTATCGCAAGCTACAGATTATGCACTGTGTAAAAAAAGAAGAGAAAAAATATAATAATGACCAGTTTTTTTACACAGTGCATAATCTGTAGCTTGTGGCAACAAGTTTATTGACTGCTATGTTTCTTTGCCAACTACGTCAGCTTTGTACTTGAAAAGGACCCGATACGTGGTCGAAACGTTGTACTTAACTTTTTAATTTTGAATAAAAATTGCCAGTTGGGTTGAATTTACGAAGATTTAGTCATTTTCTGATATAAAGTTAAGATTGTCTATTTTATTTTATATTTATATATGAGTTTTTGTGTGTAATATCATTAACACATATGAATTATTCATAATATAACTTGCATAATATGATTATACTTTTAAAGCTTAAAGTTATTGTATTCCTGTAGATGAACAGCAAGCACAAAGTAATTCAATGGAACAGGACATCGAAACCAGTAGAGAAGAAAGTGCCGCGCCACTTGCCGGAAACGTTTCGGTTGAACCTCATGCTGACGATAGCGACGATAGTTTATGAGAACGATGTGCGAGAAGACTTCCGTGAAAAAAAATATGGAGCATCATCATCCTCATTGTTAGCCATTCGAATCGTTTCTCATTCGCCGACTTGGTTTCGCTTACAGAATCACTGATGAGCTATCATTGATTTAAATTGAACGGTTGTCGACATCTTTGGGAACTATTTCGTACGATATATGATTTGGTTAAAAAGAATTTATATTATTTTTCCGCATCACATCAAATTTTCTTTTCATCTTGCACGAATTCAAGATCCTTATGTACACGGATGCGGTTCTTGCGATGGTGAAAAACTCGCGTGTGATATTCTTTATTGATTTGTACATTACACGTTCGCATCTGTATATTTTTTACGATTACTTTTTATATTCCTTCATGCGCTCTTATCTTTTTCTCTTTCTCTTTCTCTCTCTTGTACCTCGTCTTGCGGATTAAACATTGCTTCAAGTCAAATATAATTCAAAAAACGGGAGTTTGCAAAGCTGATCAAGTTTGGTTTTGATCAAGCTAAATTACAATAAGGGAGGAAAGAGAAGGGACAATTTAATTCTCGCTCGCGGATGAGATATTTACGGTTGAGTAGGAACTGTATCATGTTGCGAAAAGATGAGTGAATATAACCGTAAGCATGTCATATATAGTTAGATAATATAATTGTTCGCGAATAAGGAGGAAGAGTCTTGTGTAAATGTAAATTATTATTACTGTGTATTTACCGCTATTATTACTATTACTATTAGCGCTATCATTACCATTATTATTATTCGTATGATTATCATTGTTGATTTAATGATTGTGAAAATGTCGTTGGCCGCTCGGCGTCGGAGCGGCCGCTCGGACGATCGTGCAATTCTCGTCGGGAAGATTCCCCTTGGTCGATCGAACATATGAGTCCGAAACACCGCGACTGCGATTTCGGTGGTTCAGTAATCGCGCGATATTCGATTTTCGATTTCGACTCGATTATTCGGAATTTAGCATAACTCGCCTCGCAAATGTCTATATATATATACATATATATATATATAGAAATACTCGTCGGATTATATATATTCTTAATAGTGCTGGACAGAATCTATGACGGCGTCGGTCTTCGTATCGATATTAAGTGTACAATGCAAATTGTGTCATTACTCTTCGAACTTCGGCGGATTTCCCGGAGAGATCGCAATGTTGTACCCGAAGAAAGAAACGGCGTATATAAATATATACGTTTATCTCTAATTTTGATTGAAATGAGTTGTGATCTTAGCGCCGTTGCGCGTGACTGTACCACTTTATATTGTACACATAATTAAACGAAAGACACGTCACGGAAAAAAAAGGGAAAAAAGTTTAGACAAATCGCCGATTGAGAAATGCGTCTGCGTGTGGTGCACGCAGGCACGCGTATCCCTCTTGTTTTTTTCCGCTCCTTTATATCTGTCCTTTACAAATTTATTTATTTGTGTTTTTTATATTTTATTTTTTTCGCGTGTTCCACGTTCATCTCTCACGTCTTTGGAGGAGAATAGAAGGACGAGCACGAGGGCGGAGTTCTTTTTACATATTCGGCATATATATAGCGTCTAATCTCGTTATTTATTAACGGCGTCTAATCTTTATTTATTATTTCATCTCTGTATGTTTATCACCGAGCGGAAATGACTATCGCGACTATCTTCCAAAGAATTTAGGAAACCAATACGCGTATGTATGTGATGTCTGGTTCTCGCCTTTACCCAGCCTCCGCGATACAGAAATCGAGAAGGTTCGATCGAAGTCAACAATTGCTGCCGTGTTACTCGTTACAAAGAGGTGTATGCGCAAAATAAAGGCCTGCACTTTTTACAAAAGTATCGCTATTCTGACGACCTCATCACTCCTACTCCCTGCGTCTTCGATATAAGGTTTGTTTTTTATCCCTGCACTGGTGCAATAAATTAGAATAAGACAAATATATTTTTTCTCATTCTAACTTATTGTACTAGTGCATCAGTGGAGGAATAAGAAACAAGCCTATATTTATAGCGATTTTTTCACGCGGCGCGAAAGGATTAAAAGACGATATTTATCAGCGTAAAGATATAAATATATTACAAATCTTAAGAAGAACGGTAGCATGTTTGCGGCGATGTGAGATAACGAGAGAATGATACGAATGCGCTGACCGAGAGGGGAGCAAGAGGTGGACGTCGACTTGCGGGGTCGTCCATCTCTTTCATCTTTTTATGTTTATCATTCTTCTACCGTCGGCGAGAAACGACAAGTGGTTCACGAAGTGAAGTATTGTGAAGTGATCGAATCGAGCAATGAGACGAGCGGATCGAACGATGAGCATGACCCTGCGAGGGTCCAGGAGGGACTCTGATATCGTGTCCAACTTTGTACACAAGGAGCACCTCTTCAAGTTCCTCGTTATCGGTGATTACGGTGTCGGTGAGTCACATCAAGATTTTCAATCTCGTTAAACACTTTTATATATATATATATATATTATTCGAATCTTACAAAAATATCTTTTTTTCCGATAAGATAAATATTCGATAATCTCCTTTTCGGTTTTATCTAGACTCTAATTTTGTAATAAACAACCATTACCAGTGACCTGAAAAATAATTGTAAACAAGCTACTTAATACAAAACATCTTTTTTTTGTAGATCCTAACATGTACGCGGAAAGGACGGTTTTGCTGAAGTGTTTAACGAGTCAAAATTTATTGCGATCGTTCATCATGTTTTAACGTTCTTCACAATTATTTTGATAGTTCAACAAATTGTTTTAAGCTCTGTTATTTAGCTAAATTTTTACATACTTCAAAAGTGCTTCACGTTCTTTCCGTGTACAATTTCCCTTAGATGGTTTTCACAGAAATTTTCTGTTTTAGGCAAAACTGCGCTGGTCAGAAGATACACGGAAGGTAATTGCAATTTGTCCCTCGCTCTTTATCAAAGCTAATTAACGATTCTTAGCTCAAATTCGTTCCGCAAGAAATTCCTTAAACGTTACGTGCGTCTGTCGTGATCGTAGACGGATATATTGTGAGAGGCTATTGCGGGGTCGTTCGTAGAATGAAAAAAGAGGAAAATAAATGCACGCAAGCCGGCTTATCCGTTTTAACGATATAAATACATACGTCAAATAGCGCAGCTGTGATACTACACTGTTAATCCGGGTGTCTCACTCCGGCGCACACTCTCGAAATTGTTTTTTCCAGGGAAGTTCTCCTCGAATTACAAGATTACCATAGGCGCCGATTTTGCGATAAAAACGCTCGATTGGGATCCGCAAACTAAAATTAACTTGCAGCTATGGTACTTGCAGACGCATAATTTATATTTGCTTATTTCGTAATCCTCGAGGCTCCCGCATGTACATTTTGCGGCCCTTCGGCATTATTCTCAATCTCGCAAAATATAATCGCGAAGACGAGGACGATAATTTTAATTTTGAACATTTCAGGGACATCGCTGGTCACGAGAGATTCGGATACATGACGAGAGTCTATTACAAATACGCGTAAATATGACTTTAACGTGCCTTTTTTATCTGATCTGTCTCAGTTAATAGTAAACAATTAGTTGAAAACAAAATAGTATTGACGATAATTATGCAAAATGATGTATCTGTAAAAATATTTAAAATATGATTTGTGTGCTATAAATTTAAAGAGACAAATAGTATTAACATAGTATATTTATTAAAAATAACATATTCTAACATTTTAATATTTTAGTAATTATGTCAATATAATCTTTAAATATTTCTATTAAATCTATTTCAACTTTTTCTTCAATACTTTCAATATTAGTCTTATACAGTTTATTTTCTCTATATCACATATTTTTTATTATTAATATAAATATTTTATAATTCGAATTTATCTCTTGAAACAAAACTGCATACAAAAATGTATCATTTGACTAATTAATCAAAAAATTTTAACAATTGATTTGACCTGCACGTAGGGTGGCAGCGGCTCTTGTATTCGACATTTCACGTGCGGCGACCTTCCAGTCAATGAAAAAGTGGCTGAACGATCTCAGGGAGAAAGTCACGCTACCGGATGGTTCGGGTATACCAGTCGTACTCCTGGCGAATAAATGCGACATATCAGTCGCCGTGACCGATGAGCAGATCTCAAAATTCTGCAAAGAGAACAAAATATATGCCTGGTACGCGACTTCCGCAAAGAACAACACCAATGTCGGTAAGGGGACATTATCATCTCTCTTATTAATTGATTTTTAATTATGCTTAAGTTTTTTCACGCTTATATATTTGTTATTATTTGTTGTTATTTAGAAAATAATTATCGGTATTATTATTAATATTTTTATATTTATAATTTCGGGCGTAAAACTTTTTTGCATTAAAGTTTAATGCCACTCTTTTTGAAAATTGCGTAACTAAAGGTGGAATCCATTGTTATTCCTCGTTACATGTTAATGAACAGAGAACTGATTGCACATTCTATCACGAAATTTACAGATGCAGCGATGCGCTACTTGGTGGATAAGGTGCTGAGTGCGAGGCTCGACAATGGTATACGGGACTCGATACGATTACGACGCGATAGCTCGTCAAATCGCGAAAAAATTATGTGCTGCAAATAGAGCGATGCGTAGATGATCTTAATTAATTAAGAGTATATCGAGTACATCGAGGATCAATCAACGGAATGCTTCGGACAGATAATTAAGGGATTCTCAAACATGATGGTTGTGTGACTGCACGACGAAGCTACGAAAATATATCGTTGAAATGTTTACTCATTGTTATTAAATATCACAAAAAATATATAATATATTATTAAAGAATACATTACCAAAAGTTGATCGAAGTTTCGATTCTCCTTTTGCCGCATAAAACATATATTGCATGCTGTATAAAATAAAATATTCAAATATAATAAATTAGACAATAGTGAGAACTAAGTAAAATATGTTATTCTTCACTGCGAGGCAGGCTCTCCAAAAAATTAAATAATAGAAAGTTTTAGAATAGTGTTATTAACGAAAAAGATCAAGGTTTAAGAAATACACTGAACGATTTTCGAAAAATACTTTTATGTTAAGATGACACATATGTCTTTTAATGCAAAATATTTTCGAAAAGAATTAAATAATAAAATGTATTTAAAATATCATTCTGTAACAGCATTTACCAAGAGAAGCAGAGCTCGAAGAGCAATATACGATATTGGACGACTTTCAAAAAATATTTTTATAGATAAATGCCAGGCATAATAGACGAAAACGCAACTTCATGCTTCTTACAGGTGCGTTATCTTTGTGTACAAATTGCAAGTCTATGTATATAAGTCGTGTTTTCAGTAAGTTCTACTCCTTGTAGCGATGATAATGTTTTATTAAGCATTGAAACAGCATTTAAATGTTTGAGAATGGCGCTGAGCACAGAGAGATAACGAGTATCTCCAGGTTGAGTTAGGTTGATTCTAAAGTATGCAGTAAACACGTCACAGCAGTTATAAATTATAGCTTGTAGCGAGCAGATGTGCCTACATTTCTATGCCAACCGCGAAATAATTCCAAGCTTATGGAATTTTAAAAAGTGATTTTTCTGTATTAATCGTAAAGTGCAGGACGCAGATTATTGAGCTTTTTAATTTGTAAACGACGAAGAGTGATGATGACTGACAACTGTTCGGATATTGTAAACACAGGTAAGTGTATGTTAATTTAAAAAATATCTAAATTAAAAGGGAAGTAAATAAAAGTTAAGCAAAGAGAGTTAAGAAATACGAAATAATACGCGCGATTAGATGCTTGAGTAAAAAATTATAATTTATTATTTTTAAATTAAATTGCAAAGCTTTCGATATATTAAAATCTAAAGTTTATCATTGCTTATTATTTTCCGATGCAAGTACTAGGACGTAAACCGTTGTCCGAGCTTGGAAAAACGCTAACGCATGAGCATCTGGCTCTCGATTTTCGCAAGTTTTACGTACCTCCACCGCAGCATCTTAAACATTTTCCTAAGGGCCGTCCGTCTCTTCAAGATATTGGATACGTTCGGCAGTATCCGTAAGTCAAATTGAACTATATTTTTCTCATAGTTTTACGTAAAATGAGAATGTTTATACGATTATTATTATAATCGTCATGTCAATAAATAAAGAATTGCATTAATAATAAAGATTTAGAATTAAATTAAAGATGACAAATTTAAATGTTTCGTATCAGGTATAGCAGCTTATACAATTTGGAGTTTTATGATGACGACGCGGCGGAAGCCGTTTGTAAAGATGTGGAATTATTCAAAGAAGCCATTGGCGGTACCATTGTGGAGAACAGTAGCCACGGTTTGAAGCGTGATATCCCTTTAATGAAAAATGTTAGCCGGTCCACGGGAGTTAATGTGATTGCAGGAACTGGTATGTTATGCTATAATAATAATAATGAAAATAAAATAATAATATTACAATTATACATAACAACATATTATTTATAGATTCTAAATTATATATAATAATATAATGTATAATTTACAATTTAAATTATTATATCTGTATTATTATTACTCTTTGTCTTTTTTTGCATCTCGATAGGATATTACGTCGCCAGCATGCAAAGCGCGTCGACTCTCAATATAACTGAAGAAGAAATGTATAATTTAATGTGCAAAGAATTGGAAGAGGGTTGCATGGAGTGTCCAGATGTAAAAGCGGGATTTATCGGGGAAGTCGGCAGTACTTGGCCGATCGAAGGTATGCACGCAATCACACACTGACTTCAGTAATACTTGTACTAATTGTAAAATATTATTTATGAACAATGTAATTAAAATATTATACAATATTCATATTAGATTTTGAAAAACGTGCCATTCGCGCGACTGGCGAGCTACAAGCTCAGTTACGTTGCTCCGTGAGCTTTCATCCTGGAAGGAACGCATCTGCGCCCACAGAAATAATGAGAATCTATCAAGAGGCTGGTGGAGATACGAGCAAGGCCATCATGTCTCACGTCGATCGTAAGAGTTACAATTTTTTTCTTATTCTACATGAATTCTACATGAAAAGAATAAAAGTTTTGCTAAAAATTTGCTGTATAGATAAAGATTTTGTTAGATTATTAAAATAATTATATAGAACGTTCGAATATGATGAGCAAGACTGTAAACAGTTTTGATACTCGATTTGATTGTCTTTCTCAATGATGATCTGCCAAAATTATTTTTAAACCTGTATTTAACTTAATTTTTAAACATTTTATCAAAACCTTCTTTCTTTTCATGAAACGTTAATAGTACGTCGCTGAAATTAATTAAGTCAATTTATTAGGTACGTTGATAAAAAAAGAGCAACTCATGGAATTCGCCGATGCTACCAAGTGTTACATCCAATACGATCTGTTTGGCACCGAGTGTTCCTACTATCAGCTGAATCCGTCGGTCGATATGGTGTCTGATGCACAGCGTGTCAAACGTATTGCACTGCTAAAAAAAGAGAAAAAACTGGATCGAGTTCTAATGAGTCACGACATACACACTAAGCATCGACTGGTACGAGATTTTCTCGTACATTTTCTATTTTTTATTTAATTTTATAAATTAACGTTTTTTCGATTGCCGGGACCAGATATTTTTTAAAGCATTTTATTGACTTTTAAGGTGCATTTTGGAGGACACGGATATTCTCATATCACTAACAATGTTGTGCCAATCATGAAAAACAAGGGCTTTACGACGAAAGATATCGAACTGATAACGATTGAGAATCCTAAGAGATGGCTTACCCGGCAGTAATCCGTTTGACAGACTGCATTTCGCCTTATTGATAATTATCCACAAATAGCGCTTTTCTAATTGTAGTCATGGCATAAGAAGCACACATGTGCTTTCTGTATATGATCATGTTTTTAATAATAAACAATGTTGCTAATTGTATAATTCAATTTAACGAGAATGCAGACCCTTATGCGTCAATTCAAATAATGATAAGATATCAATAATTATTAAGAGAAAAAGGTATCTTAAGATAACTCCTTCTTTTAATAACTTACAAATTTCTGTATCGATTTCAAAAGTAAACTTGAAATTTTTGTGCTTGGTAATTTATCGATGCATCTTGGAAACATATTTGGGGATAAACAATATTAGAGACTAATTATATAATTTCAATCAATAGGAGAAATGATTTTGCGCAATGAATTTTTATGAATATAATGTTTAATCTAATTACTACAACAGTCTATCTTTAATTGTTATTACATATAAATAAAAAACAATGCGAAGTTTGTATTTTATTATAAAATACAATGACACATAACAATCTTTGGTAGAAGTTATTATCAGACGGAGAATATAACTTTTTGTCTAATGTCTTTTGTCTAATTCTGTCCACAAATGAAAAAGGAATGTCTCGGAAATTACATACGTGAAATTATTATTTTGCTTTTTAACGGAGAAATAATTTATAAAATACTTTATTTTTCTATTAGACAAAGTAAAAAATTATGCCAACTAATTCGATAACTGTTGCACTGTTATCAAGAGCAATTTCTTCTTTCTCTTCTTCTTCTTCTTTCATTTCTTCTCTTCTTGTAACCGGAGATGTCCTTTCTCTTTTCGATTTTTCCCGATGTCGGCCTCACAGCTCCTCTTGAGTTTGCGAGCCTCTCACGGGATTCATAGCGATAGAGACGGTCGACACCATCGTCTTGCTGAAGTCCTTCGAGTAGTCTGGTCCAAGAATAAGATACAGTTGCATTTTGATGAAAATACAGTATATGTAAAATGCACAAATAAAGACAACAATGGCAAACAATAATAAAGCAAGTTATTTTTAAGCATAATTACAGATTTTTATTTTATTACGTCTAATATAGTAATATACATATAATAATAAAAAATATATATATAATAATAAATAAATTTAAAGAAAAACAATTAAGTTTACAATCAAAGTTTTGTTCTAAGTTCCCATAGTTTTGTTCTAAGTGTTAATATAATTTAGTTTTAGTCATTAATTAGAAATCAGTAATGAAGATTAGGACTGTATTTAGTAATTAAGTAAATTAAGTAAATTCAGCAAATTGCAATAAAAAAAATACGAGGATTTTGTTAGCACATTGTTCATTGTAACGACAATCGAAGCTGCGGAAGCATCCAGCGACGATCGCGGCGATTTAACGCCGCTTGCTCATACGGCTCAAGGTTCTGAAAGTGATGAACGCAGTTAACAAACGTGCTGAGCATAAAGGAAACTGATTAGGGGATGCGATTAATCGACGTTATTAGTACGCATACACGCACACACACATAATGCAGACTGACCAGCAGCGGTACCGAAGGCCAGCGATCAAAAACGAAAAGCAGCAAACTTGTGGTGCCCTTGACTTACGAAGTGAGCGAGTGGTCGCTTAGGTCACGCGTTCGGTCAGAGTTTGGTGAGCGTTACCGCGTGTCGTTGCTCGAAGTTACCTTGGGCGTAGTCATGCTGATGAGCCTGAAAGCCGCCGGCACCACCCGGCGCGCTGCTACCGTACGGCGTAAGGCCCGCCCTTATCCACGAGCAGCCGATCACGCCGGCGTACGCCTGTCTGTACTGCTTGTTCATGATCACGTAGATGATCGGGTTCACGCACGACGCGAAGTACAGCAGCAGATATCCCAGAATGTGACACTCTGAAACAGTTCGACGTTCGTTCATGTAAGTGAAAAATCCTGGTATCGCTGGCACAGAGGCTCAAACATTTTAGCCTTTGCGAGAAAGATGTTATTTAGATTCCTGTATAATAAGAAAGAAAAAAATCTCACAAATTTCTTTCATGGATTTAAAAATATACCCCGAGAAAATGTTCTTGCTGAATTATCTAAAAATTTAGCTAGATATAGATGAAATAATTTTGTTAAACTATTAAAATAATTATGTAGAACACTCAAGCACAATGAGCAACATTGCAAAAACTTTTAACATTCTAACAACTCAGCAAACACAGAACATTACAGCAACATTGCGGCAATTTTGTAATATTGCTGTAATGTTGCTACAATGTTATAACGTTGCCGCAATGTTGCTATGTTCTACGTTTACTGGGAATCGGCTTCAACATCATAAAGCACACATTCTTACCAGGACACCTGACTTCCGCGTCGGCCACCTTGACGATGGTGATCGGTAAGTAGCACGCGAGGAAACTGAGAAAGATGGCCAACACCATTTTCGTGATCCTCCATTCACTGCGTTTCTGCTTGAGCTCTCTGATATCCCTCCCGGGCGTGTGAGGTGACTTTATCGTGGGTGCAGCGTGCTTTCGCATTCGCGATTCTGACCTACAATGCAAAATTCCGATTGATTAACATGACATAATTGAAACGATGATAAAAGTATAATATTTAAAAAATGAGACGGGTGTTAATTACTTGTGCACCACCCAGAATATCTTGGCGTAACAGCCGACGATCACCACGCAAGGTATCAGGAACCCCATAATGAAGAGGAATGTCTTGGAAGTGCGGCCATGACGGTCCTTGACGATGGAGCAAGTCTCCAGATTGGGATCGTAGTCGAATCTACCTGATAAAGCGCAAACGGATAATAAAATAATAACAAAATGTAATATATATTTTTTAAAAATATATATAACATTTAAAAAGTACATGTACAAGCGCAAGCATAAAATTTTTAATTTCTTATTTTAAAAAATACTTAATGAATAGTTATTAAATAATAAAAAGCAACTCTTACCCCACACTCCCGCTAGCGTAGGTATTTGCATCCCGTAAGAGAATAGCCAGCAGAAGACTATCATTGTGGCTATCCAGTATTTCGTGTAAACCCTACTATAAATAGCGTGGTGTGCTATCATAATATATCTACAAATTGAAAAGTTTCAATTACCATTTCTTATTATACTTTGTCGTATATTAATTTCGTTTCTTAGAATTGATTGAAGAAAATCTTTTAGCTGAATAGGACATTTTCTATTTCAAAGAGTTAAAAAGAAGATAAAGAAGAATGCTCGCCTATTGATAGTGATTGCCGCGACAGACAGGAGACTGACGCCGACATTGCCGTACCGCAAAAAGGGCACGAAAACGCAGAGGAATCGTACGTCCGCCCAGCTGGCGTTGATGAACCTGATGGAATCGAACGGCAGCACCAGCAGACAGAATACGAAGTCCGCGATGCACAAGCTGGGCACAAGTGGTAATAATTTTATTATAATTGACATGTACATGACAGAAACAGTCGCTTTTAAATAATTTAAAAAAAGCTAGAATGTAAGTGCCAAGCGTTTTATATTAGAATGACGTCATATGTTCAGGCAAAAAACACACACAAAAAAACAAATTTATTAAAATAATTAAGAACTTCACTGATTTATCAGAGCAGTTGTACAAGCATTTTTATTGTAAGTTATTTTTAAATGTGAATAAAGTTACGTAAATAAATTTGATCGCCATACCTTATGATAAAGGCCGCCGCAACGTTGCGAACTTTGGGATATTTACATAAAGCAACGATAGTCAATAGATTACCGGCTAGACCAATAATCATAATGGCGATCGCCATCACTGCGGCGAAGATCCTCAAAGGCTTCGGGAATCTGCGGCAGATGAAACAACCATTCCTCGTGTTTTATCATGATTTTATTTGTTAACAAGTTAATATAAGTAATTACATTTTTCAATAAGTATTATGATATAAGTAATAAATAATTTTAAATAACAAATTAAATATAATTATATATAAATTACATATAATTAAATATAAAAAAACATTTTAAAATATATTAAAAAGGCAGAGAATTTTCCAAATTAAATTAAAGGCTCAAAACAACAGGTCGCACGTAAATTTAGAAATTCCACGGAATTTATTTTAAAAATAAAAATCAAGATTATGCGCCTTAAATTCAATTCACACAATTTAATTAATTGTGTTATTTATCTAATTGCACGATTTAATTTGCTTAGAGACAATATCCTTGTTACGGTAAAATCTTAAATTCTAAGGCAGCGTCAAGAAATGTGTATATGTGATCGGAATATCTAGGCGGAATTCTAGATGTGAAGACGATATACCTCGACACTTCCGCGTCGACAATGGTGCTGTACGTGGCGTTGTCCACGATGCGCGGCAACCACGCGTTCGTGCCGTCCATCATGCCGGCCGTGCCGAAGGTGTCGAAGCCCTGGTCCAGCGCTTCCATTCGGCCTCAATCCGACCTCGAAGGCCTACGACATTCACGGAGCGGAAGAACGGATTAAATATTCGACCTGCATTCTCCCCTTAACGGATGACTAAAGCGGATGACTAAACAAAGTCTCGTACTTTGAAACATTTTTTGGCGAACACAAAAAACGAGGCTGGAATATTCTAATCTTATTGTTAGATCGATGTCTTACTCTAACAAATAATTAATATTCTTATTTCTGTGATTAGTAATGCTTTGCATTCCTATTAAGCGAGAAACATTGAGATAACATTTAGAAAGATTGATTTCTAAATCATCTTCAATTTTATGTATACGTTTAAAAGTTTTACATAAAATAATATTGTATAAATATTTTAAAAGTATATATTTGATGTATGATTTGTTTCAAAAAATAAAATATTTTAAGAATATTATCTCCAAGTCATAATTACAGTTTGTTTATGTTATATTAATATTGTATATAACGTTAAATTTGACATATTTAGAAAATGTTACATATTATTAAATATCGTTGTAATAACATGATAATGATTGTATACTCGGTTGCGACGTTACGGTAGGATACGAGAGAGAGAGAAACTGGAATTTCCAGGCAGAGGAAACCGCGATTTAAAATTCCGGTACGACGCATTTATTCGAAACGATCTGACGCAAAACATATGCAATGTATTTGTTTTAAAACTGTTTTCTTGAAATGCGACAAAGAAACGCTCGCACGACAGCGAATTAATAATTCGTTTTATTACGATTTATTAAAATTCATAACGGTATGCTCTAAATAGTATACGGTAAAAATTAACTCTTTAACATACAATTGTAAAATTAGAATAAAAAATAAATTCTAAACGTGTATATTAAAATATATTTTTGTAAAAACTATTAATAGAAAGTTTATTATTCATTTATTTATTAGGAACTCTAACAGTTCTCCAAATAAAAAATATTTTAAAACTATTATTAAAAGTCCCGTACAAAATCTTTTGAAAAAAGAAAAACTATATACGCCAAGTTATGTTTAAAAATGTTGTATATGCTTTGTTCAATAAAAAAAAAATAACTGCTCAAAAATATATCAATTTAATTAGCGCATTACCGAGACTAACTTGATACGATTATGTGCAATCAAATTTTTTTATATTCTTTACTTTAATGTACAGCATACAATTTCTAAATTTCGTACAAATGTATCGTATTCTTAGAGGTATTGAAGACTTTAAGGAGAGATATATCCGCGAAAGCGATTGTCCGAGGACGCGTGGGACGTTTGACATTTACGTTATGCAAATTTCGCACGTGCGAATCTGCGCATTAAAACAATTCTCCGACGTGGACAATGGCTGGAGAACAATCTTACTGTTTAGAAAGATGGATCGTCAGAATTTATTATTATTATTTATGGGCTCTCGTGACGCGCGAAGGGCGCCATTGACGGAAATGGGCCATCCGGAGAATTCACGGAGGACAATACGAGACTCTCACGACGGGCAACACCACGCTAATTCCACTTTTCAACGCGCTATTAATAACTCCGATCCGGTCGAAAATGTCATCACACCACATACAGTTGATAATGTTTCGTTAATAACTTTAAATTAGTGAAGTTAAATTCACACATAGAAAAGACCGTTTATGCTAAAATATCTCAAAATAATTTTCTGTCAGACCTTAAAATAATTAGACAGGACATTGAAAAAAGTTAATTGCTAAACTATCAAATTTTCTGCAGCTAATCATCCTTCATAATTACTTCGATTAGATCTAACTTCATATTATTAAAATCCCATCAATGTATTTTTTATCGCAATTATATTTGCTTCGCGCGGTGCTTTTTCGCATAATTATGACCGCCAAGAAAAAGTCTGTCAAATGTTTTTTTTTAATTACCAATAAATATTAATTAACGGATGCGAAACGAGTTTCCTGTTGAAGATACAACTGTACTGTCGCGTATAATATTTCGCGTCATCTTTCAGACATTTGAATTCATACGTCGATTACAAACACTTAAGAATCCATAAGTCATACGTTTTGTCTCTCTTATTTCTTCGACCGCTCGATCGCAGTCACGCTAAACTAACTGAGTTTGCTAATGACTGCAGCGGGTCACCGGTACATGAGTCACTCGTGTTATTGAAACATGTGTCACGATACTCGATATTACGAACTCGCAATAGGCACGTATCAATCCCTTGCAATTCAAAAAAATTCCGGAAATCTTCTAAGTGCTGACATTGTTACGGCTTATCACGTTTCTTCAAACCATTTAAATTTATTTCATTTAGGGGCGGTTGTTCCAACTTCTTGATAAACTTACCTAACAGGTAAATATGTGTTTGTCTTTATTTATTTAAGAAAAAAAATAGATAGATAAATGCTTATCTGGTAGGTAAGTTTACCAAGAAGTTGGAACAACCGGCCCATAATTCTTAATAATTGTAATTTAACGTAAAAATATAAATAAATTCTATTTTATTGCAGCGATCACATCGTTACAGCGATTCACACGTCTCTCGACGCGAAAGAGAATAGATCGTAGGAGAGAAAAAAAGACGAAAACAAACAAGAACAGGCTCCTTAAATTCTTCGAGTGTTTGTCTCCGTAAAGTCGTATGAATTTCGGTATATACATATGTCCTAATCGCATTTGTGTTTATTTTTGAATTCTTGCGATGGAGAATCGCGAACAATTCGTTTATCGATCAGCGATCTACATATGCGTAAACGCATAGCTGCAGAGGGTGCGTTAGATTTGGTAAACTGGGGTCAAGCTGCGGTGCATTAACCCCGATTGAGTTTAATTAAGGGAAATTAACGGACACCCGGTACTAGGCGTCCCCTCGCGACAAAAAAAAAGTGATGAAAGCCACGGAAGACATGGGAACGCATCAACGCGTCGCGTCAACTGCTCTTGTTTTCATACATTTTGTCGAGATATTTGATATTATCATAAGCGCACTGAACAATTGATTCAATATAAAAAAATTTTTGGAAAAAAACTGGATCGGTGTTATATTTAAAAAAGTAAAACAAGAACAAAATCGAGATTAAATTTAAAAAAAAAAAATGTAATTTTTAAATTTGTCATTTATTTATATCAAGTTCAGTATGTCATGTTACTGTTTGAATAATATGAGTGAAAAATCTATGAACTTCGTTTTTATTATTGGTCCTAAAATTTTATTAACATTAATTAATCTTAATTAACACATCAGCGAGTTTAGGGAATTATCCGTTTTTATTACTACTACAAGAAAATTGAATTTTGTCAGGGATAAGCGTAATCGTCTTGGTTGATTCAGATCTGTTTAGGTGACTGGTATTTGATTTAGAAACGTGTGTTTGACTTTGATACCGGTTCGATAAGGCGAGTCCTAATCGGTCCCCCCGCTGACGAAGGAAGACGCGAAACCACGAACATTATTTTTCTCGTTCCGTGGAAGTCCTTGGTGACGGAGAATTGACGTCACCGAATGATTTCCGCGTTAATCACGCGGCGAACGGCAATGAATGAGTCAAGTTGAGTCACGGTGAAAGTACCTAGGCCGAGTCGTCGATGCGTCGGTCCGCGTCTCATTGCACCTCCCCGATCAAAGGCGCGTTTGTACCTTGTACTCTTGGATTTACATCAGAGGTTTATATCGATGCCCTTCCCCCCTCCGGACAATACTTCGGTTCGAGGGGCTGCCGATTTAAATCTCCTCCGATGTAAATTAGCATCGGCTGACACGCAGATAGCATCGCTATAGAATACTTAATTCGCAGGAGGATTGAGCTAATACTTAATTAAATAAATTACATCTATACAAAATTATTTAAATGTTGATCGTTTTAACAACATATCTTTTATTATTAGATTAGAGTTAAGTAAATATTCACGATTTTTTATAGCAATATTTCAAAGCGAGCAAATGATAATGTGAGTTATTGCGCGATTTTTATTGCACTATTAAATTCGGTGTGTTGAATTATACTGAATTTTGATCATTCAAATAGATCGTCTTGTCATTAATCCTAAGTATATCGTTATTTAATTAAAACAATAGATTTAAATGATCTAACTCAAAAAATGTCAAATTTCACTCAAATTTAGTTTATTATTTATGCGTTGAACGCTGCTTATGTTAAAACAAAGTAATTATAAAACTAAGATAAAGTTGTTCTTTTAATTACTTTTAATTACTCGTTTTGCGTTAAAATAAATTTTGATACATGCGGAAATTATACAAAAGTATCAAAACGGCATTTATTATAACTCCAAAACTGGCTTAATATCTGTGCTTTTCCAAAAAACTTCGTGCCTTTTTGTTTTAGGGACATAAACGGCGAACGATCTCGAGATATAAATAAGCAAATACCGTGTGCGAAAAGATATGTGCGCGCGGGTCGAGTGCGGGATCGTTGAAAGTCGATCGAGTCGCGAACAACTCTCGTATCCCGCCCACGAGAGCACCACGTGGTGTGGATGTCAAATGTCTGCACGTACGACACAAAACATGTGTCGTGCTATTCACACCGTGCATTTAGCGTCAAATACGCTGGGTGATATTAAAATACCGACCTGCCATCTCACTTAAAGCGTAATGTTTTCTGGCAATTGCGGAAAATATATTTACGAAAATTTATAATTTATTAAGAAAGAAAGATGGTTTTATTCGACTCTGAAATGTGGCAAAGCAAGTAACAACAATGAGGAATCTATGGTGATCGTAGGATTTTTCAAAGTCCATGATATTTTTGAAAATTAATTAATTAATCAACTTTGGGATTCGATTAATTGTATCCGATAAGAGCAGAGATGCTCGTCTAGGTATTCGTGGATCCACTTTCGCATTAACTTTCGGTACGGCCCAGCTAATTGAATGCCACATGACCGCGCGTCATAATTCTCTCCGCGTCACGTTTCTAAATTGCCCCTCGGGACCAGCGGGTAACTCGCGGCGCTTTTTTGCCCGGTTCTTGGCATTGGTCCCTCAAGATCGCAGAGACCAATGCCGCCCTTGCGAACGGGGGACTCGGGTTAGCGAAAGCCGCAATTACGGATCGAGTAAAATGATATTTCTCGAAAGATCAATTAACCGAATTAGCGCGAGCAATTATCCTTCTCGTTTCATCTTCTTTCTGAAATGACAGTCTTTCAGGAATTGAATTCTGTGGTGGTTTCGTGAATCGGTTGCGTTTCGTGAGGTGTGTGACTTAAAATTGTTACGATATACTGTTAAAAAGAAATTGAGAAAGAGAAGGAGAAGATAAATCGGAAGGTATCGCGTCACTTACCGCTTGTAGTTGCTCTTATCTCAAACCCGCCATAAGTTTGAAATTGATAATCGAAGAGTGGGGGAGAAAAGTCTGTTTGCTGATTGAAGAATACGATGGGAATTTTCGACGAAACTTCGACACGCCCAGGCTGCGTTTCCTCGAAAAATGAATTAAAGTCACCACACGACGTGTCAGGGAAATTATCCAGCGACGCTGTTTCACGCGACGATTCTCTAATTGTCCAGTTACCGAACAATTAACTCGCGACTGAAGTTTCGCAGTCTCTTTTTTAATAAGTCGATTTGATTTGACGTCAGTTAACTTGTCAATGACGTTTCCATTCGTTCCAACTATCTGTCTTTTTTCGGTTCCCTCGTAGGAACTTCACTTCGGCAAATTTTCAACTGGTCCTCACAGAGTCCAGTTTTCTTCCTTCGGAAGAAGGCTGATCCTGTTGGTTGTTGCTCACAAGAATCGCGCACGTGTTTCAATTGCGAGGATCTGGTTTCAAATTTTCTTTCGAACCGCCTTGAACAGTTTTCCTCTTTATTATCGGAATACCTGCCGCTTCGAACGATCGCGGTGACTCGCGATGATTGCGCGCGTCCACCGGGGAACGAGCCAATTCGAGGACCACCACCGCACGGGTGTTGCTCCGGCACCGTGCACGCGCCAACGTCACCGTGAATGGACTGCTGCTTATCCAGCATTCCGTCAGATTGTACACACGCTAGATACGGGCCTCGCGCGAGTAGGGCGATCGCTGGAGGAGGAAGAAAAGTTGTTGTAGGTGGGGGAATTGCGGGGGAGCGGTGGCTCGATGACGAACGTCAGTGATGTGTATAAGTATGAGGGCACACCATCTGCACCCAAGATTCAGAGGAAAGGAAAGGGAAGGGGGGGCCCCAGTTGACCCTTTCACTGTGACACATCGAGCTGCTTCTTTCTAAATTGCGCGGAATGTGCTGCAATTGCGATATTCTTTCGTTACCACGTTTAAGTGGGATGAGAATTATGCAAATTATGAACCTCGATTGATTTGATCATTTCCTGGTTTGGGTTGATTGATACTCTTTTCAAATTAACAGTTAAAGTTAATAATATATAACATTAACCTAACCTGGTTATATTAAAAGTTGAATAAATGAAATTAAGATTAAATTAATTATAATCAAATTAAAAGTTAATTTTGAAAAGCGTTATTTATATGTAAATTAGAATGTCGGAACTTTTTAAAATTGGATTACTCTAAGTAACAAAGAAGTTATAGTATGGATTATTAAATGAATTATTATTTCACTTATAAATTAAATTTATAAACAAAACTGAAAATATTAATTGTTATATAGGAACGTATTTTTTCTTTTACATTATAAGTAAATTTTTAACTTAGAGGAAAGAAGCGAGTCAAAGTTTATGATGTTTTTAAAAGATCTAATTAAAATTAAGTTATTAATTTTTAACTTTATTCCATACTATTCGGCACTGATTGTTTAGTAAAATTTTTCTTATGGAATAATAATTTAAATATATTAGAGTACAAAAAAGTGTTCGGACTCTTCTAGTTCTATGTCTATCAAATGAAAAGTTAAAGTTTCGACGAGATCTTACTTTGACATAATTTTTATTTCCGTCTCGATTATTTTCCAGACAACTCGCTGGATGCAAAAAGAGACGAACATCCTTAAAAGAAAGAAAGAGGCCATCATGAGACTCGTGAGTCACACGCGGATATGTGAGGTTTCGAAAAAATACAAAACAGCAAGCATGCTGATAATCACAAAGAATTAAATACTAGGCAAAATATACATGTGATACACGACGTATAAATTAATTTTTTATGTAAAAAATTGATTTAATTCGTAATTTTGCTTCCTCATTTTAAATTTGCAAACAAGTACTATGCGATTTTACATAAAAATCAAAAGCAAACAAAATATAAAATAACTTTTAAAACGATAAGAAAGTTGCACTCAAATTTTACACAAATACTCAAACGTAGTAATAAAACAATCTACAGAATTTTCAAATTTTCGGTAATACTTTAAGATGTGACATCCATGTTCTTAAAACAACTTGAACGCAATAAGTTGAGTAATTAAAAGTTAATTGTCTCGTGAATGACAAGTAAGTCCACCGTGAGACAATGGCGAACCATATTTGGTACAAAATTTGTGCAAGAAGAAGTCGAATAACCGCGGAGCTACTTGCGGCCAACCGATAAGATCGCCGCTCATACCGCAAGCGCGTATTGCGCAAGCAGCCGAAAACACGCGGCGTGAGTGAATTAGACCTAACGAAGTGGAACCGACCGGCGGAATTAATTGCTATGACTAAATCGAACGTCTCGTTAGTTTCACGCGTCATAAAGGCGACCCGCATCCAGCCGCGTTTGCCCGGAATTGAACTCGGTCGACTGAATCGTTCGCTTTTCCAATCTGTATCCTACACTCATTCTATGTGAGAGGAGATAACATCGTTGAATCTGCTTTTAAACGTAATTATTTATGAGTACAATATTAACAATACGCTTACACGAGGCGTTCTAGATTTACCGGATGTCTTTCCGGCGTGCCATAGATACGCAATAAATGATAAATTAAAAATGTCAATCATCACAAAGAGCTATGTAGAGAATTGAAGAATTATCAGCAATTAAGTCTCATATGTTAAGGAAGGCTTAATTTTTAATTAACCAGATATGCATAACTAGAAGAGTAAACATGATTTCGTTCAAAAAAAGTTTGTTTTCCATTCAAATTGCCTAAAGAATTTGTTGTTAAAATATAATGCAATAAAATCAAGACACCATGTAGAATTGTCGCCTAATTAATTCTTATTATTTAGATGGTATACATTTATATTATTTATATTAAAATATTAATAAATCGTATAATGTGTATGTGATGATTCACTGATTATCGATTGCGATTATCAGTGCGGATACTCTTTTGATCGCGGATTTTCCACGAAATGTATTAATTCGAAGTTTATTTCTATTAAAACGAAATGCGTGACATCAGTTATTTCTGCTAACACTATATTACACTTTACAAACGATATTTTATAATAGTGTCTGCAAGTAGCCGGAGATTGCAGTGTTTCTAAAACTCGGACAAGAGCAGCGAAATGGGGAAACGCGTTTCCGACTCGCTCGCTTCCGCTCGCGTACGTTCGTGCGCAGCTGGAGGCTCTCCCCCTCGCGGCCGCTACTAACAAAATGCAATTATTTTTAAAAAGGATGTAGGGACGCTCTCCCGCCGCAGTTTCCAGGGGACGGTACGCCGCCGATTGGAGGTGCTCTACTACAAGTGGCATGTCGACCCCGTGGCTGGCACCGTTTTAATACTTTCTCTACTACATCGTCGCGCGACATATACGCAACATCCCGATTCGCGCAATAAATGTTTGTAATAAAATTAGAGGGCAAACGATGCCTTCGCTCAAAGCTCATTCAATTTTATAAAACTAAATTAATATACGGAAAAGAGAGCTTTGCCGTCTAAAAATTTAACTAGATATAGAGCTAAAGATAAATGTTGTCGGAAAGAAATGTTCAAGCACAGTGAATAATGATGCAACCAGCTTGAGTGTCCTGCATAATTATTTCTATGGTCTGACAATATTATTTTCAGATCCTATGTAAGATCTAACTTTTAAATTTTTTGGATACTTTAATAAAACCGTTCTGTAATGCAGCTCACATTACGATATGGCCTGTTAAAAGATTTCTGTTTTTACATATAAATAGAAGAGAATAAAATCTCTCTCTTTTTTTTCTCCCTTGAATTTTTCGGAGAGAATTTTCTCAAAATCGGTGTCAAAGAAAGAGTTAAATTTGATACAAGTGCAGTGTATATAACTAACAGGATATTCCTGGTAAATTTATGATTGCGTCTCGCAAAACAGTGCTCCGTTGTTATAGTCTCGTATGCGATCTTCTCAATCTCCGTTAATATTATTATAATCTCCGCAAGTGAAAAGTTGATTTAATTAATTAAACTGTTTAAACTAATAAATTCACTATTAACAATTATTTCCCGACTAAGGCACGGAGAGCACACTTATCTTTCTCTCGACAGACAATAACTTTAACTATGCGCTGCTGTAACTTACACTTGTCTGTATTCTCACTCGCGTCCGTTCTCAGGTAGCGCAGCTGAACGACTGATCGCGTTGACCGCCGAATTTTCCTCGATGATCGTCATCCCCACTCGAATTATTTTCACTTTTTCCAACGCCGGATTTGCTAAGAGACATCAGGCCAACTGACATAGTGTCGTTAAGAGACAATACAGCGGAAAGGGGATCACAAACGCTGCGGAGATTCATGTTACCTGCATGTCGCAAAAAAGGTCGCCGACCTTTAATTAGCTGGCTAGGGGGTGACACTCCGAGCAGGTCCGCAGCCTTGTTTCAAGGCCCGTCTACAGAGGTCGCAATACGTCAGACGCAATTCGCAGACGCACACGCAAGATGACGTTTCTCGCACGCTGATTGGATCGGATATCCACTTGGGGAGATTTAAGAAGAAGCACGCAACGCGCACGCATTCGCAAATCCGTCGCGCGCGACGAATTTAATTTTCTACGGTATATAGCTGCGTTGACCAATCATAGAGCTGTGTCGACCAGAAATAGTTGGTTTGTTCGCGTCGGCCAATATGCTCCAACTCACTTCAACGCACTCTAATAGACTGGCGTCATCGGAATTAACGTATTGGAGTACGTTGAGGGTGAATACGAGCATGTCGGGGCATGTGACACGAACAAACCTAGTGAAAGGGTCTTAGTACATTGACTAATTTATAATTTTAAAATTTTATTTAAAATTAAAGCTAATAAATAAGCAAAAAAAAGTAAAATTATAAATATTAAGTTTATATTATTTGTTCACAATATCAACCTAAACATTTTAACTTATTTGAACTTTCTTAACGATTTCATGAAATAAAATTAGTTAAATTTTAAATAAATTTAACATCTTATTTAATTAAATAAAAATATTTAACAAAATTTTATTTAACAAAATAAATAAATCGCACACATTTTAATGTAAATAAATAATCGACAGATTGAGCGATTACGTTATACGTATACAAAGATTCCTATTAAAACTTAACATGTCAAACTGTTAAGAAAATAGGGTTTATTTCTAAAGAAATTTTGCGACCGTGTCGAATGGTCTAGCAACATACGCATTTGAACGGGCCTTTGTTAGCTCGGTCATTGCTTTCTTAAGAATTTCGAAGCTTCTCGATTTATCGATCTGCACGTTCATGTCTGAACATGCACAATTGTAACCATCTGCGATCATAAACTACTGTCGTCAACCGGTTCGGGACCATCCCCCTCGCCTTGCAAAGGGCTGTCCCCACTTCTGCTGCCTAAGGGTGCGTTCGGGGAGCTCACTATTAGCGCTACGCAGCACTACCGCTGTTCGCGGAGACGCTGGATAGCGCTATCAAAATTATGATGACGTCACTGTCTGTAGCGTTTGACGTCATAAACGCGCGCTATCCATGCTACTGCTTCAGAGGTAGTGCATGGATAGCGTTTGGCTCAATCCCCACCATTGTCTGTTTAAACATCACGTGCTATCTCTCTTTTAAGGTTAGAGAAAATTTATGCGTGATCTTGAAAGAAGAAAATAAGAAATTGTTTATATGTCCTAATGAAAATATTTAATTAAAAATCTCTCTTCATTGAGAGAGAGAGAGAGAGAGAGAGAGAGAGAGAGAGAGAAAGAGAGAGAGAGAGAGGAGATCTGTTTCATTAAAATTTATTAAATTTATTAAAATATATTAAAATTCCTTAATATATACTCATTTAAATTTGTTAAAATTTCTTAAAATTCATAAAATTTATTTTATTACATTGTTATTTATTATATAAATAAATTTTATAAATTTTAATAAATGTTAAATATTAATTTTTAATAAATTTTAATGCATTTTAATAAATCTTAATAAATAATAAAAAAGGATCAAATAAAAAAGTTTCTGTGAAATATTTCATTAATATATTTCTATCGAGATGATCAAGACTGGATCTTTGAGTTTAATATTATTTTTCATCAAAATATGTATATAATAATATATACTATTTTGATTCATTACACTGCATGTACTGTTTGTCTTAAAATGCAATCCTTTTCTGTACCAACTGCAAATATGTAAACGATTTAAGTATCATTATTATCAATTAAATTGATAACGTAATCATATATTATTTTAAAATTTTAGTTTAAATAATTAATGCAATTCAAAAGCGACAGTATACGACATAGTGCAAAAAAACATAAATTTACATAAAAAAATTATATTAGGCATAAGCTTCAAACATATAATATTATGTAAAATAAATATAAATTAATAATTAATTAATTTGATTTTGAATTGAGATAGAAAAATGGAACAAAATAAAAATTTATAGGAAATTGTTTAAATTATTTTATTTTATTACATATAAAATAATTTTAATTAAAGAGTAATATATAGGACTTATTAATTATTATTTAATTTATTTAAAAATTAAAAAATTTATTTAATAAGATCGTAAATAACTTTAATAATTTTTATTTTGTGAACTTCAATAATTTCAATTTCCATTGAAAAATTTAATTGTTTAATAATCATTTTATAATTATTAAAATATTGAATATAAAATAAATATAAACAAATAAGTATCATATATATATAAAGAAAAATAATAATAAATATACTAAGTAACATAGTTAACATAAATAATTATTAATATATATATAAACATTTTGTTAATATTGCTGGCAGTGGCTAATCAACTGCCCAACAGTGTTTGCTACGCTATAGCTGTTCACGGAACTCGCTATCACTACCGCGCTATTGGCTCCACGAACAGTTCAGATAGCATTAGCGTTTGTAGCGTTAATAGTGTCTCCCCGAACGCACCCTAAGATTTTGGTGTTTCTAGTCGTTTATTGGAAATTGCGTAAAATATGTCAATTCCCTCGATATCTTCTTAACCAATAAACTATTCAGAAAAGTGGCAAGAAATCTGGGCGATGAGTGGGGACAGTAGTCACGACGAAAAATTACTATACTATCATTCTCCATACGCAAGTAAAACGCTATCATTATTTGAATACCTAATAATTACGATTTCATGCCATCAATTAATTCTTGTGATTATCGAATGTTAAACGTATTGTGGCGACGATTATTCACCGATATACATATTTTTCTCTTATTTGAAGGAATCGAAGCAATAGAAGAAAATAATTCAAAGTTATTGTTTTATATAATATAATAATTGGTAATTATTTATTTGATAATGCTTAAATAAAAATATTGCGTTTCTTCATTGATTTCAATGCAAATTGATGATTATTTTTCACAATTGACGTGCAAAGTAATGTACGAATCGCTGATTCGGGTAATTTAAGTGTCGAAAAACCATGTTTTGTCAACGGTTATTAATAATATGTGTATTTCGAGAGATATAGTACTCGAAATGTACTGTACATGCTATATTAAATTTCGAGTATATATATTTTTGGATTATTCGTCATAACTTAATTCAAGTTTGTTATTGCATGATATGAAACTTGACGATCGGAAACGTAAGATTCCGAATGGAATCATAAAAGTTACATAATAGCTGCCCTGATCTGGTGATACAGAGCCGGAAAGGGGTCCAAGTGGTCGATGTAACAGTCCGCCACGAGGACAATGATTACCTTGCTCAGGGACACAAAGACAAGCTACAAAAATATAGCCGACTGCTACCTCACCTGCGGCACGAATTAGGAGCGGTGTCTGCAGAAGTCCTACCAATTGTGGTAGGAACGCGAGGGGCTATGCCCAAGGAGACGGTCAAAAATTTGGCAAAGTTGAAAATAACAGACCGCAAAACGCTCATCACAATATCAATGCTCTAGTTTACACCGAGCACTTGGTACGCGTATCAAGTAGTGAATTTAGCTGATCAGCCAATGATTAAACACATTCACTAGTTATTTACTACTTGATACGCGTACCAAGTGCTCGGTGTAAACTAGAGCAATGATAGCGTTACGTAATTCCATCGAGCAGTACCACATGTTCATGGATTACGATGCCCCTCGTAGGCCGGCGAAGGCCCCCAGCCTTGTCGGTTAAAAACTTCCGACCAAATAGCCTGCTAGCCAAATAATGATTGAACGAAGTGGTGCCACAGGAGTGGACCACGGATGACCATGATTTTATCTATTTATTTATTTATTTATTTATTTATTTATTTATTGCCGCTTTATGGTCTTTTACTGCAGGACATCGGGTGATCCGGACAGCAAGGGCACTTTACACCCAAGCAAGAAGGAGAACCAATTTTACACTATGACATTGGCGTAAGCCGCATCAATTGCAAGTTTTTATTTATTTATTTATTTATGAATATTTATTAAGCTTTGCATAAGATGCGATGTGGTAAGGCTAGCAGTGCGAGTCGTAAGGCCCCGAACTTAAAAAGAACCATAGTCATGAGTTTAAAAACTATACAACTTTCAAAAATGATAGAATCAACAACATAATAGGAGGAGGAACTGCAATTATAGCCAAAAATTGTCTAAACCCTTACAGAATCAATCTTGATTTGCCCATAAATTTTAGGCTTGAATATAGTGCCATATCTTTCGGCAAAGGAACAAACTCTAAAGAAAAAGAACTACTGATTTCTATAGACCACCAGACAAAAATATTAGTAAGACAAAGTGGCAACTTTTTTTAACATACTCCAAAATAAATCGCTTGAATTAAACATAGTAGTATGCGGAGACTTTAACGCTCAAAATAATTCATAGGACTCTTCCTACTCAAATGAACAGGGGAAATCATTAATAGAAGTCTTGAACCATTCACCATTTGTTTTCCTCAATGACGGCTCCCCAACTAGAATATCTGGAATCCCAAATTTTCTTAGTGCCCCGAATATCTCCTTAATATCAGGTTCTTTTGTGAGATATACCACGTGGAGGACGAGTGAGGACAGCATGGGCAGCGATCATCTTCCAATTACAATAATTTTAAGTTCAAAAAGTCACCAAACTACAAAAATTGATTACTTCTCACAAAACGAAATGACCAGAGAAAAATCGCGAGACCGTTCCAAATATTTAGAACTTGGACAAAGATAAGTTGCATACTATTATTTTTGTATATATATAATAATATGAAATGTTCATAAATTATATACATATACAATACTTTAAATATAATGTTACATTATGTAGTGAATATATGATAGTTTTTTAGTAAAAGCAAATGTAGGGTGAACGAAAAGTAACATGGGTGAGTTGTTACAGCTGTATAAAAAACGTCATGAATAAGATATAAGAGCGTAAAAAAAATAGAAGTTTGTTATAGTAAGTCTTTGTCTTTTTGTCTTTTTTCCCTTTTCTTTCTCTTACACAGATATATGTACGCGTTTGGAGACCGTTCTGAGGAGCCAACAGAGACGGACATGTTTCGCCAAACCTTATATATAAAACATAGTGAATTTAACAAAAGAAAATTGAGCTTGAGCTTGTATCACTTATCAATCAAATAACTATAATCGGCTCCTAACCAAAAATTATACCATCATAGCAAGATATCAAAAGGCTTTTCAACAAACTTCTCTCGGATCTTTCACTCGGATTTTGTAAAAAAATAGCGAGAAATCGTGATTCATATGGCACTATATTCAAAAGTGATTCATTATAAACAAAACTTAGAATCACATATTTATATTTAAAGCATATTACCAAAATTACTTTTAAATCAATACTTTTCAACTAAGAAATTCGTTTAATTTGTAATAAAATTAGTGTCAACCAATAGTGTAAGATTTTTTTTTTAAAGAATAATTTAAAACTTTAACGATTATATATATAAGTAACTTTAAAACGTTAAATAATTATCAAAATAAAACAATTTAATTAGTTAATAGGCACAAATAGAAGTGTAACTAAGTTACAGATAAAAAGAAAGGAGAAAAACAGTTAAATCTTTCTTGTGGCGGTATCTCCAATATTGTAATAGTTGATATATGTTTGTCTCATCTAACCTGTCTAGCAGCTTTTCGTAATAAAGAAATGTATATACGTATCTTTTGCGCTTTTCCTTACAAAAGGTCATCTAAATTCTGCGAGCACGAGGGCTGATTTAGCTTCCTGGCGTTTGTCGGTTTCTCTAGTATAATCATCTCGCATCCGTCGGGATTCTGCGCTTTCTGCGTATTACAATTAATTAAATTAAACAATTAAATTACAATAAAAAGAATTAAATTACAAACTAAAAAAACAAACTGTAACTCGTTATAAGTAATAAATTATTTTCTAACTTTGAATTAAATATATAATATATTATACTATCATAATATACAAATATGCACGCAAAGTGTAATGTAATAATATATTCTATTATATTCGAATATAATAAATAAATTTACTCACCAGCCGACGAATCGATGTTTTCCTTGTTGCGTTCGCACACACACACACGTACTCGCACGCACACGTTCGACACGATCAGAAATGCTGATGACGCCGCGAAGGACACGACCACTTTGCATGCCGATTAACGGCATGTCGGCTCGATTCGGCATCCCCGATTGAGATGCCTTCCGCGGGGAAACTCGCTCTCGACCGACGAGAGGACCGCGAGGAACGCGACGAGACCTCACCTCGCGGCACTAAAGAGACGAGACAATTAATGGCGGCGACGCGACACTCTACGTTGCGTACGCCGGACACCGGCGATGCCTTCCACGGGGAGATTCGCTCTCGATCGACGGGGACGCGAGAACGCGACGAGATCGAGCGGAGACGGGGACTGCGACACGACACGAACGCGTGCAACCGTTGTATGATGATGAACCGCATCACACATGACCGTCACTGTGTACACAACGTACGCGACGAAAAACTCAAGCGATTTCGCGCCAATTTCTCACACACGAGAGGGGGAGGGGAGAGGGGCGCGAAGGACGCGACCACTTTTTACACGTCGATTAACGGCGTCGACTCGGTTCGGCATCCCCGACGATGCCTTCCGCGAGGAGACTCGCTCTCGATCGACGAGAGGATTGAGAGGAACGCGACGAGATCTCATCTCGCGGCACCAAAAGGACGAGACAATTAATGGCGGCGACGCGACACTCTTGTTCCGTACGCCGGACACCGGTATCCCCGGCCGGCCCCAGCGATGCCTTCCGCGGGGAAATTCGCGCTCGATCAACGGGGACGCGAGGAACGCGATGAGATCTCCCCTCGCGGCACTAAACAGACGACACTTGCCGAGTTGCCGCGCGGAAAAACGCAGAGCGTAAATGATCGCGGCCACCCGCTTGCGTGTTCGCGATGGTACTGAGATGGTACCGCGGTACCGCCTGGCAATAGGAAAACTCTAACGCTTCGGCTCATGCCTGGCGCCAAATATCACGTGAAAACATGAGCTCTACTTCCGAAAGGAGATTAACCACATACATGGCGCGGCTCGATGTTTTGATCAAAAATTGTTCGCAATGTATCAGAATTATATATACCATACAATTTTATAATAATTTGAAACCGTATTATTGGTTCGTCTGTATTAAAAAAGAAGCCAACTCTTGTTTTAAATATGAAATCGGTCTAAAATAATAAAAAGTGAAACATATACAGATTTAATTTGAATAATTTTAATTTAAAAAAATTAAAAAGCACAATTGTCGAAAGACACAAATTATATTGCACGAAATTAAATTTGTTTTCATAAAAATTTGCTCATTAGATACTGGAACGCTAATTTTCAAGAAAGAATTTGCGATATTATTTTTAAAATAAAGGGTAAAATTAAGTTTTAAAAACTATATAAATCTGCGAAATAGCTACTTAACATAAAGAACATATAGTCACCGTAACCTTATCTCTTTATATTATTTAATTTCATTAGCACACATTAATGTGCAATGTAAAATTCACGAATGTTTTATCAGGAACGAGACAGAAGAGAAATATTTATTTATTTATTTATTATTGTATACGTCCAAATATTGAAAAAACTGGCTGAATTTAATAATTCTTTTCGTATATTAATTTATATAACATTTAATCCTGAAAGAAAAAAAAGAAAGAAAAGAAAAAAATTAATGTGATATTTTTACTGTAAAATATTAATTATTTCCTTCTCAGCCAAATTGTAAATAAATCAGATCTATACATAAATATATCAGGATTTCTTATAAATTTAAATTATGATTCAAATTATTCACTTTTAAAATAACTGTAAATTCCATGAGAAAAATTAGCTACAAATTTGAAATTAATTACATGACTGTTGCAACTTGAAAACGAAGCCTCTAACAAAAAAATGGTACAGAACATTTTTTGTTTATCTTGATGTTTTCTACAAGGAAAATGTGTTTTCAAATTAAAAATTTGTACATTTGCACTGCAAAATAGAAAAAACCGATTAAAAATATAACCTTTTTTTAAGCGCTTTGTAATCAAGATAAACATTAGTTGTTATTAATGAAAATGTAGATTAGAAAAGTTTAAACTATTCTTAACTTATATTCCAAAGCCGCCCGTGATCCGTCGAATAGTTTTCGCACAATCAATTTGTTAATTTACAAAAATTGAAAACTTTGATCAAATGCCGCATCTATAAAAAAGCCCTCATATAAGCGCTAATTTTTTTACATATTCTCGGGAACCTCCTAAACAATAAAAAATTGAAAAAATTCAATTTTTTAGTCTTACCCCCTCTTTAGAATTTTTTGAAAATTTTGAGCTTATAAACAAATAGAATTTCTTCAAGGATTTTGATCGGAGAAAAATGTTTTTTTCACACATTAATAGTGTTGCAAAGCCCGGTTAATTTGAGCTCAACCAGTTTAAAATATCTTGATTAGGTTCGGAGATATTAA